>NC_041386.1:526054213-526081316 GCF_002162155.2 Triticum dicoccoides | reverse complement strand
AAGACTTTTTTCAAACTTAGGTGAGTGCCAGACTGCAGCTAAGTCTCTAAGTGAGAGAACTTAGGCGAGTACTGGACTGCAGCTAAGCCCCTAAGTGGGAGGATTGCTCTCCACTCGGTAGGATTTTTTCAAACTTAGGCGAGTGCCGGTCTGCAGCTAAGTCTCTAAGTGAGGGAACTTAGGCGAGTACTGGACTGCAGCTAAGCCCCCGAGTGGGAGGATTGCTCTCCACTCGGTAGGATTTTTTCAAACTTAGGCGAGTGCCGGACTGCAGCTAAGTCTCTAAGTGAGATAACTTAGGCGAGTACTGGACTGCAGCTAAGGCCCCGAGTTGGAGGATTGCTCTTCACTCGGTAGGATTTTTTCAAACTTAGGCGAAACGGATTCGCAGCTAAGTCATCCACTGGGGGATTTCCTACGCAAACAAAAAAACAATAATAATCACTGGGAAAATTATAATGCTCTTGTCTTTGATAAATAAACTTCAGGAGTTTTTCTTATTACATCTCATCCGAGTGAGAATTTAAGTATAAAAGGGGTGGAGTAGCTCCGCATTCCAGGCTCGTGGCTCATCAATCTGGCGATCGACATTGTAGAGGTGGTATGCTCCATTGTGGAGGACTCTGGTGACTATGAAGGGGCCTTCCCAAGTAGGAGCGAGCTTGTGTGGTTTCTGCTGATCCACTCGAAGGACTAAGTCTCCTTCTTGGAAGGCTCAGCTCTTCACGTTTCTGGCAAGGAATTGACGCAAGTATTGCTGATAGATGGTCGATCGAATCAAGGCCATTTCTCTTTCTTCTTCTAGGAGGTCAACTGCGTCCTGCCGGGCTTGTTCTGCTTCATCTTATGAGTAGAGCTCGACTCTGGGAGCGTTGTGAAGCAGGTCACTCGGTAAGACTGCCTCGGCTCCATAGACCAGAAAGAATGGGGTTCTTCCGGTCGATCGATTCGGGGGTGTCCTCAATCCCCAAAGGACTGATGGAAGCTCGTCGACCCATGCACCTGCTGCGTGCTTGAGATCGCGCATCAATCGGGGTTTCAGTCCTTTGAGAATTAGGCCGTTTGCCCTTTCTACTTGCCCATTCGACTGAGAGTGAGCGACCGAAGCATAGTCGACCCGAGTGCCCTGAGAGGCGCAAAAGGCCCTGAATTTGTCGGAATCGAAGTTTGACCCATTGTCGGTGATGATGCTGTGTGGAACTCCATATCTGAATATCAACTCTCTGATGAAACTGATAGCGATGCAAGCGTCAAGATTCTTGATAGGCTTGGCCTCAATCCATTTGCTGAACTTGTCGACTGCTACCAGCACATGAGTGAAGCCGCTCCTGCCTGTTCTCAGTGGTCCAACCATGTCCAACCCCCAAACAGCAAAGGGCCAGACGAGTGGAATGGTTTTCAGGGCCGACGCGGGCTTGTGTGGCATGTTGGAGTAATACTGACATCCTTCACATTTGTCGACTATCTCTTTGTCCATCTCATTGGCTCTTGGCCAGTAGAACCCCGCTCGGTATGCTTTAGCCACAATGGTCCGAGAGGATGCATGATGGCCACAGGTCCCCGAGTGGATATCGTTAAGGATCATCTGACCTTCTTCTGGTGTAATACACTTCTGGCCGACCCCAGTCGCGCTTTCTCTATATAACTATCCCTTCATGACTGTAAAGGCCTTGGATCGACGGATGATCTGTCGAGCTTCTTCTTTGTATTCTGGGAGTTCTTTCCTTAGGATGTACGCGATGTACGGTTCTATCCAGACGGGAGTGATAACCAGGACTTCCATGATCAAGTCGACCACAGCTGGTACTTCGACTTCAGTCGGATCCGTGGCACTTTTTGGTTGCGGGTCCTCTTTAGTGAAGGGATCCTCCTGGACTGATGGTGTGTGGATGTGTTCCAGAACCACATTGCTGGGAATGGCTTCTCTTTTGGAACCTATTTTTGCCAGATCATCAGCTGCTTGATTTTTCAGTCGGGGTATGTGATGAAGCTCTAACCCCTCGAATTTCTTCTCCAGTTTTCTCACTGCATTGCAATAACCAGTCATGGATGGACTTCTGACATCCCATTCCTTCATCACTTGATTGATCACCAAATCTGAGTCGCCATAGACCATGAGACGACGGACGCCGAGTGAAATGGCCATGTGCAACCCATATAAAAGTGCTTCGTATTCTGCCTCGTTGTTAGAGGAATCAAAGTGGATTTGAAGAACATATCTGAGTTTATCTCCTCTGGGAGAGACCAACACCACTCCGGCTCTGAAACCATTTATCATCTTGAACCGTCAAAGAACATGGTCCAATGCTCCGAGTGGACCTGAGTCGGCAGTTGCTGTTCAATCCACTCGGCGACGAAATCCGCGATTGCCTGGGACTTGATAGCTTTCTTTGCTTCAAACTTGATATCTAGAGGAAGGAGTTCAATCGCCCATTTTGCCACTCGACCAGTTGCGTCCCTGTTACGCAAGATCTCTGACAACGGAGCGTTGCTGACGACTGTAATGGAATGATCAGATAAGTAGTGGGCAACTTTCTTTGTGGTCATATAAATCCCATCTACGAGCTTCTGATAATGACGATATCTTTGCTTCGATGGGGTCAAGACTTCAGAAATATAATACACTGAGCACTGAACTTTGAAGGTTTTCCCTTCTTCTTCCCGCTCGACCGTGAGTACTGTACTGACGACTTGTCATGTGGCTGCAATGTAAAGCAGCAAAGGCTCCTTGCTGATTGGGGCAGCAAGCACCGGCTGGGTGGAGAGCAGAGCTTTGAGTTCTGCGAACGCTGCGTCAGCTTCAGGAGTCCACTTGAACTTGTTAGACTTCTTCATCAATTGGTAAAGAGGTAATGCCTTTTCATCGAGACGAGATATGAATCGACTTAGGGCGGCCAAGCAACCAGTAAGCTTCTGAACATCGTGCACTCGCACAAGACTTTTCATTCGGAGTATAGTACCAACTTTTTCTGGATTGGCGTCGATTCCCCGTTCGGAAACGAGAAAACTGAGTAACTTTCCGCCAGGAACCCCGAATGTGCATTTTGATGGATTAAGCTTGATATCAAACCTTCTGAGGTTGGCAAAGGTTTCAGCAAGGTCAGTCAGCAGGTCGGAACCCTTCCGTGACTTGACCACAATATCATCCATGTATGCCTCCACATTCCGACTGATTTGGGTGAGCAAACACTTCTAAATCATCCTCATGAATGTGGCTCCGGCATTCTTGAGGCCGAATGGCATGGTAACATAACAGAAGCACTCGGTTGGAGTGATGAAAGCTGTTTTGATCTCGTCAGGTCCATACAGACGGATCTGATGGTACCCGGAATAGGCGTCTAAAAAAGACAGTCGCTCACATCCTGCAGTCGAGTCGACTATTTGGTCGATGCGGGGGAGAGGAAAATGGTCTTTCAGACAGGCCCGATTGATATGTTTAAAGTCAATGCACATACGAAGTGACTTGTCCTTCTTGGGGACCATGACAACATTGGCGAGCCACTCGGAGTGGTAGATTTCTCGGATGAACTCTGCCGCTAAGAGCCGAGCTACCTCTTCGCCAATGGCCTTTCTCTTCTGGATAGCGGACCGTCGGAGATGTTCCTTGACAGGTTTTATTTTTGAGTCGACTCTTAGGCGGTGCTCAGCCAGCTCCCTGGGAACACCCGGCATGTCAGAGGGCTTCCATGCGAAAATGGCCCAGTTCTCACGGAGGAACTGGATGAGCGCTTCTTCCTATTTGGAGTCGAGTGTTGTCGAGATATGAGTTGGAGCAGCGCTGGGGTCGGTCGGGTGGATATGAGCTGTCTTTGTATCGCCAGTCGATTGAAAAGCTGACTCTGTAGCAGGCTTCTTGGCTCGCAACAAATCACTCGGGTCTGCAGTCTTCTGGTATTCCCGCAACTCCACCACTGCCATCTGAGCATCGGCGATCTTTGAACCTTTCTAAAAACATTCTTCCGCTTTCTTCCGATTGCCCGTAATAGTGATCACACCTTTGGGACCAGGCATCTTCAAATTAAGATACACATAACACGGTCGGGCCATGAAGCGTGCATAGGTCAGCCTGCCCAAAATAGCGTGGTAGGTACTCTGGAAGTCTACAACTTCAAATGTCAACCTTTCTTTGCGGTAATTCTTGGAATCACCGAAAACCACATCAAGAGCAATCTGGCTGAGTGATTCAGCCTTCTTCCCAGGAATGACTCCATGGAAACTCATGTTGCTGGCGCTGAGTCTGGACATCGGAATGCCCATACCTTTCAATGTCTCAGCATACAATATGTTCAAACCACTGCCACCATCCATCAAGACTTTGGTCAGTCGAGTGCCTTCAAGCACTGGGTCGACCACCAGAGCTTGCCTCACAGGGGTGGCAATATGCGTTGGGTGATCGGACTGGTCGAACGTGATGGCAGTCTGGGACCATTTCAAATAACTTGGTGTCGCCGGAGCAACCATATTCACCTCTCGGTTTATGACTTTCAGTCGACTTTTGCTCTCAACATCAGCAAAAATCATCAAGGTGGAATTGACTTGAGGGTATCCGTCGTCACTGTCCTCTTTGTCCTCGACCTTGTCCGACCCCTTTTCCTTACCTTTGGGCTGTTTGCCCTGGAACTGCTGGATCAAGAGCCGGCACTGTCGAGTGGTATGTTTCGGGTAAATGAAATTACCCTCTTCATCTTTCTTTGTGTGGACGAGGCATGGCAAGTCCAACACATCATTTCCGTCCTGGTCTTTAACCTTTTTAGGGTTCCAAGGCCCTTTAGGTTTCCCTTTAAACTTTCCTTGGGTTAAAGCCAAGGCTTCCCCGGGAGCCGCTGGCTCGGCTTTCCTCTTCTGTTTCTGATTGGAATTGCCCCCGGGTTCTTGGGCGACTGACTTGAGTTTGCCACTCCTGAGCCGATCTTCATCTTCGCCATTAGCGTACTTGGTGGCAATCTCCATCATCCGATTCAGGGACATATCCCCAGTTCGACCGAATTTCAAATTCAGTTCTCTATACTTGACGCCTTCCTTGAAGGCACAAACTGCTTGGTGGTCAGGCACATTCTCCACCGAGTGATGTAACGTGATCCACCTCTGGATGTAATCCCTCAAAGTTTCATTTGGCTTCTTTACACAAGACCGCAGTTCCGTCAGCCCCGCCAGCCGCTTGCACGTACCTTCAAATGTGGTGACGAACACTCGGGAGAGATCCTCCCAAGTGTAAATGCTGCTAGGTTCTAACTGGTTCAGCCACGCTCGGGCCGAGCCCTCCAACATGAGAGGGAGGTGCTTCATGGCCACTTCATCATTGCCGCCGCCGATCTAGACAGCCACTCGGTAATCTTCAAGCCAAGTATCGGGCTTGGACTCGCCAGTGAACTTACTGACTCCAGTCGCCAACCTAAAGTTGGGAGGAATCACAGTGGCCCTGACGGCTCTACTAAAGCACTTTGGCCCCGACACATATACTCTGCTGCTGGTAGGTGCATCTCTGTCGTGACCTTCTCGGTGAGCCCTGCTCCTATCGACCAAACCCTGGATGAGAATGGATCTCGTGTCAAAGCCTGGCCCTCTGGGGTCAACTGGAATCCTTCGCCCACCACTATGAGGGCGCCTATCCTCCTGCTGGCGAGGCACATACGACCCGCTCCTCGGGGGAGGCGTGGGCACTCGACGTCGACCGTCACGATCGACTCGGTGATCATACTGCTCATGGATCCCATACTGGTCACGCCAGTCACCACGTCCCTCACGCCTCGGGGGCGATCTCGGGCTGTGAGCCGACTGGACTGTGTCCGCGGCAACGGATCTGCTGTGAATCCTGTTCCGCGACTGAGAAACAACGGAATTCTGATCTCCTGCTGCCCGGAGTAACGCTCTGATCTGCAGCAAGCCTCTGCCAGCCTCCGACTGGGAAGGTTGAATCGACTCCGCTATACGGGCCGCAGCTGCTAAATTCTGAACCGGAGTTCGATATACCTGCCGGGGCGGGAAGAGCTGACATCGACTGGATTCGGGAATCCGTTGTCGCGCACGCTCGTGAGTGCTCGCTGGAGGTTCTCCTGTCGAGTGTGCTCGGCCAAGTTTGCCAGGCGCGCATCCTCCAAGGCGCGAGCCTCGGGGGTCTCTCCAATGATAGGAGTGTGCAGTGCATCCATGTTCCGGTGGCGAAGTTCTTCTCTCTGCAGTGATGTGAGAGGCTCGGGAAGATACTCCTCATGGAGACGTGACGGGTCACCTCCACCCGCGCCTCCATTGGTACGGGGAAAACCGGGAGGACTGGGCGGTCCATCGACCATCAGAACCTCCGCCGCCGGATCGCTGCTGTCGCACTCGAATGCGGTCTCTGCGGAGCCAGTCGAACAGGCCGTAGAGGGATTCGTCGGGCTCGATCGCCGCGACCTGGGGGTGGCCGACTAACGCGCCACCACGTGCCTCACCCACCATTGAAGTCTCGACCAACTGGAACGCTTGCGCCGGCGGGAAACGGGGAGTGAGGACAACACATGAGCCGACCGATAGGGGGTCGACGGTTGCCGCAGGAGAACGCCACGGACTCACGCGCTAAAGTGCGTTGCCCCGCGAGCAGGGAGTGCGTCTATGTCGAGCGGAGCCTCCTGGAGCCAAGCAGAGTCGTCGACGATGAACGTGAGCGCGCCGAGACGGATCTTGCGGCCCTCCACCGAAACTCTGCCGAAAACCATGATGATTTGGGTCGGAAAAAATGTGCAACTTCTCCAACAAACGCTAAAACACCGGCCCCACGGTGGGCCCCAACTGTCGTGGTTCTAGGTCTGACAGTAGTGTAGGGGGGTAAGTATGGAGAGGCAAGATCTTAGCTGTGGAGAAGTTGTAAGAACGCAAGGTTTACGAGTTCAGGCCCTTCTCGGAGGAAGTAATAGCCCTACGTCTCAGAGCCCGGAGGCGGTCGACTGGATTATATGAATATGGATTACAGAGGTGCGAACCCTTGTCTCGGAGGAGGGGGTGGCTTATATAGAGTGCGCCAGGACCCCGGCCAGCCCACGTTACAAAGGGTTCAATGTACATTAAGGTAGGGCGTTACTGGTAACGCTAGTAATAAAGTGTTATGATGACCATAAAAGCTACTTAATGACCGACCGTTAGCGTGCGGAGTGACTTCAGGTCTCTTGGCTGTCGAGTGGTTGGATCTTGGTCGAGTGATTGCTTCTTGGTCGAGCGTCTTCGAGTCTGTCGAGTGGAACACCTCCAAGTCGATTGAAAGGTGGTTTCTTCTAGATATGTCCTTGGGTAGGGCAGCTAGGACAGGTCCATGATCCTACCCTAGGTACATAGCTTCATCACAGTCTGCAGGGCCACCTCGGGGAAACTCGAGGGTTGGTTTTACTCGTAGCTTGACCTATCTGAGTGTGCCTTGAGGACGAGATATGTGCAGCTCCTATCGGGATTTGTCGGCACATTCAGGCGGTGTTGCTGGACTTGTTTTACCATTATCGAGGATGTCTTGTAACCTGGATGCCGAGTCTGATCGGAATGTCTTGGGAGAAGGAATATCCTTCGTTGACCGTGAGAGCTTGTGATAGGCTAAGTTGGGACACCCCTGCGGGGATTGAACTTTCGAAAGCCGTGCCCGCGGTTATGGGCAGATGGGAATTTGTTAATGTCCAGTTGTAGAAAACCTGAAGTCGATCTTAATTAAAATACATCAACCGCATGTTTAACTGTGATGGTCTCTTCTCGGCGGAGTCCGGGAAGTGAACACGGTGTTGGAGTTATGCTTGACATAGGTTGTTCTAGGATCACTTCTTGATCCTAGTTTTATCGACCGTGCCTTGCCTTCTCTTCTCGCTCTCATTTACGTATGTTTAGCCACCATATATGCTAGTCGCTTGCTGCATCTCCACCTCATACCTTTTACCTTACCCATAAGATTAAATAGTCTTGATCGCGAGGGTGTGAGATTGCTGAGTCCCCGTGACTCACAGATACTTCCAAAACCAGTTTGCAGGTGCCAATGAAACCGTGCAGTTGACGCAACCAAGCTCAAGGAGGAGCTGAATGAAGTTCTTGTCCTTTGTGTTGTTTCGTTCTAGTTGATCAGTAGTGGAGCCCAGTTGGAGTCGATCGGGGATCTGTGTAGCATTTGGGGTAGTCTTCTTTCATTTTCGTTCCGTAGTCGGACCTTGATTGTATCTGGATGATGTAATGCTTTATTCTTGTATTGTGTGAAGTGGCGATTGTAAACCAACTATGTATCTTTTTCCCTTATGTATTACATGGGTGTGTGAAGATTACCTCACTTGCGACATTGCTTTCAATGCAGTTATGCCTCTAAGTCGTGCTTCGACACATGGGATATATAGCCGCATCGAGGGTGTTACAGTATCACAGGAACTGGTTTCTGTGATAGACTACTTTCCAATAAGGGAGTTGGTACAGTTGTTGAGGAACGTAGTAATTTCAAAAAAATTCCTACGCACACCCAGGATCATGGTGATGCATAGCAACAAGAGGGGAGAGTGTCGTCCACGTACCCTCATAGACCATTAAGCGGAAGCGATATGACAACGCGGTTGATTTAGTCGTACGTCTTCACGATCGACCGATCCTCAGTACCGAACGTACGGCACCTCCGCGTTCAGCACACGTTCATCTCGGTGACGTCCCGCGAACTCACGATCCAATAGATCTCGGGGAAGAGTTTCGTCAGCACGACGGCGTGGTGACGATGTTGATGAAGCTACCGTGGCAGGGCTTCGCCTAAGCACTGCTATAGTATGACCGAGGTGGATTATGGTGGAGGGGGCACCGCACACGACTGGGAGAGATCTTTGTGATCAACTTGTGTCTAGAGGTGCCCCCCTGACCCTGTATATAAAGGAGCAAGGGGGAGGCTGGTCGGCCCTTGTTGGTGCGCTAGGAGGAGGAATCCTCCTCCTAGTAGGAGTAGGATTCCCCTCTTTCCTACTACTAGGAGGGGGAAAGGAAGGGAGAGAAAGAGAAGGAAAGGCCCCCCCCTCTCCTAGTCCAATTTGGACCAGAGGGGAGGGGGCGCGCTGCCTGCCCTAGGCCGGCCCCTCTCTCTTTCTCGTATGGCCCAACAAGGCCCATTAGCCCCTCCCGGGGGGGGGGGGGGGGTTCCGGTAACCCCTCCGGTACTCCGGAAAATCCCGATTTTACCCGGAACTCTTCCGATGTCCAAATGTAGGCTTCCAATATATCAGTCTTCATGTCTCGACCATTTAGAGACTCCTCGTCATGTCCGTGATCATATCCGGGACTCCAAACTACCTTCGGTACATCAAAACATATAAACTCATAAAACCGATCGTCACAGAACTTTAAGCGTGCGGACCCTACGGGTTTGAGAACTATGTAGACATGACCGAGACATGTCTCCAATTAATAACCAATAGCGGAACCTGGATGCTCATATTGGTTCCTACATATTCTACGAAGATCTTTATCGGTCAAACCGCATAACACTATATGTTGTTCTCTTTGTCATAGGTATGTTACTTGCCCAAGATTCGATCATTGGTATCCCAATACCTAGTTCAATCTCATTACCGGCAAGTCTCTTTACTCGTTTCATAATGCACTATCCCGCAACAAACTCATTAGTTGCATTGCTTGCAAGGCTTATAGTGATGTGCATTACCGAGAGGGCCCAGAGATACCTCTCCGACAATCGGAGTGACAAATCCTAATCTTGATCTATGCCAACTCAAAAAGTACCATGGGAGACACCTGTAGAGCACTTTATAATCACCCAATTACATTGTGACGTTTGGTAGAACACAAAGTGTTCCTCCGGTATTCGGGAGTTGCATAATCTCATAGTCATAAGAACATGTATAAGTCATGAAGAAAGCAATAATAGTAAACAAAAACGATCAAGTGCTAAGCTAACGGAATGGGTCAAGTCAATCAAATCAATCTCCTAATGATGTGATCCCATTGATCAAATAACAACTCGTGTCTATGGTTAGGAAACTTAACCATCTTTGATCAATGAGCTAGTCAAGTAGAGGCATACTAGTGACACTATGTTTGTCTATGTATTCTCACATGTATTATGTTTCCGGTTAATACAATTCTAGCATGAATAATAAAAATTTATCATGAAATAAGGAAATAAATAATAACTTTATTATTGCCTCTAGGGCATATTTCCTTCAACCGTTACCTCATCAAGTTCTACTTTCCTTCCACTCACTTCTTTCGAGAGAAACTCCCTCTCTAGAAAGGATCCATTCTTAGCAACAAATGGCTTTCCTTCGGATCTGTGATAGAAGGTGTACCCAACAGTCTCCTTTGGGTATCCTATGAAGACACATTTCTCCGATTTAGGTTCGAGCTTATCAGGTTGAAGCTTTTTCACATAAGCATCGCATCCCCAAACTTTAAGAAATGACAACTTTGGTTTCTTGCCAAACCATAGTTGATAAGGCGTCGTCTCAACGGATTTAGATGGTGCCCTATTTAACGTGAATGCAGCTATCTCTAAAGCATAACCCCAAAATGATAGCGGTAAATCAATAAGAGACATCATAGATCACACCATATCTAGTAAAGTACGATTACAACATTCAGACACACCATTACGCTGTGGTGTTCCCGGTGGCGTGAGTTGTGAAACTATGCCGCATTGTTTCAAATGAAGACCAAACTCGTAACTCAAACATTATCCTCCACGATCAGATCGTAAAACTTTTTTTTACGATGATTTTCTAGTTCACTCTGAAATTCTTTGAACTTTTCAGATGTTTCAGACTTATGTTTCATCAAGTAGATATACCCATATCTGCTCAAATCATCTGTGAAGGTGAGAAAATAATGATACCCTTCGCGAGCCTCAACATTCATCGGGCCACATACATCAGTATGTATGATTTCCAACAAATCTGTTGCTCGCTCCATAGTTCCGGAGAACTGCATTTTAGTCATCTTGCCCATGAGGCATGGTTTGCAAGTACCAAGTGATTCATAATCAAGTGATTCCAAAAGTCCATCAGAATGGAGTTTCTTCATGCGCTTTACACCAATATGACCTAAACGGCAGTGCCACAAATAAGTTGCACTATCATTATCAACTATGCATCTTTTGGCTTCAACATTGTGAATATGTGTATCACTACTATTGAGATTCATTAAAAATAGACCACTCTTCAAGGGTGCATGACCATAAAAGATATTACTCATATATATAGAACAACCATTATTCTCTAATTTAAATGAATAACCGTCTCGCATCAAACAAGATCTAGATATAATGTTCATGCTCAATGCTGGCACCAAATAACAATTATTCAGGTCTAAAACTAATCCCGAAGGTATATGTAGAGCTATCGTGCCGACGGCGATCACATCGACTTTGGAACCATTTCCCACGTGCATCGTCACCTCGTCCTTAGCCAATCTTCGCTTAATCTGTATCCCTGTTTCGAGTTGCAAATATTAGCAACATAACCAGTATCAAATACCCAGGTGCTACTGCGAGCTTTAGTAAGGTACACATCAATAACATGTATATCACATATACCTTTGTTCACCTTTCCATCCTTCTTATCCACCAAATACTTGGGGCAGTTCCACTTCTAGTGACCAGTCCCTTTGCAGTAGAAGCACTCAGTCTCAGGCTTAGGTCCAGACTTGGGTTTCTTCTCTTGAGCAGCAACTTGTTTGCCATTCTACTTGAAGTTCCCTTTCTTCTTCCCTTTACCTTTTTTCTTCAAACGGTGGTCTTGTTGACCATCAACACTTGATGCTCCTTCTTGATTTCTACCTTCGCAACCTTTAGCATTGCGAAGAGCTCGGGAATTGTCTTGTCCATCCCTTGCATGTTATAGTTCATCACGAAGCTCTTGTAGCTTGGTGGCAGTGATTGAAGAACTCTGTCAATGACACTATCAACTGGAAGATTAACTCCCAGTTGAGTTAAGTGATTGTGGTACCCAGACATTCTGAGTATATGTTCACTGACAGAACTATTCTCCTCCATTTTGCAGTTGTAGAACTTATTGGAGACTTCATATCTATCAATCCGGGCATTTTCTTGAAATATTAACTTCAACTCCTGGAACATCTCATATGCTCCACGACGTTCAAAACATCGTTGAAGTCCCAGTTCTAAGCTGTAAAGCATGGCACACTGAACTATCGAGTAGTCATCAGCTTTGCTCTGCCAGACGTTCACAACATCTGGCGTTGCTCCTGTAGTGGGTTTGGCACCTAGCGGTGCTTCCAGGACATAATTCTTCTGTGCAGCAATGAGGATAATCCTCAAGCTACAGACCCAGTCCGTGTAATTGCTACCATCATCTTTCAACTTTGCTTTCTAAAGGAACACATTAAAATTCAACGGAACAACAACACGAGCCATCTATCTACAACAACATAGACAAGCAAAATACTATCAGGTACTAAGTTCATGATAAATTAAAGTTCAATTAATCATATTACTTAAGAACTCCCACTTAGACAGACATCCCTCTGATCATCTAAGTGATCACGTGATCCAAATCAACTAAACCATGACCGATCATCACGTGAATGGAGTAGTTTTCAATGGTGAACATCACTATGTTGATCATATATACTATATGATTCACGCTCGACCTTTCGGTCTCAGTGTTCCGAGGCCATATCTGCATATGCTAGGCTCGTCAAGTTTAACCCGAGTATTTCTACGTGTGCAAAACTGGCTTGCACCCATTGTATGTGAACGTAGAGCTTATCACACCCCATCATCATGTGGTGGCTCGGCACGACGAACTTTGGCAACGGTGCATACTCAGGGAGAACACTTGTACCTTGAAATTTAGTGAGAGATCATCTTATAATGCTACCGTCAGTCAAGAAGAATAAGATGCATAAAGGATAAACATCACATGCAATCAATATAAGTGATATGATATGGCCATCATCATCTTGTGCCTTTGATATCCATGTCCAAGGCACCGTCATGTCACCATCATCACCAGCGCGACACCTTGATCTCCATCGTAGCATCGTTGTCGTCTTGCCAACTATTGCTTCTACGACTATAGCTACCGCTTAGTGATAAAGTAAAGCAATTACAGGGCGACTGCATTGCATACAATAAAAGCGACAACGATATGGCTCCTGCCAGTTGCCGATAACTCCGTTACAAAACATGATCATCTCATAAAATAAAATATAGCATCATGCTTTGACCATATCACATCACAACATGCCCCACAAAAACAAGTTAGACGTCCTCTACTTTGTTGTTGCAAGTTTTACGTGGCTGCTACGGGCTGAGCAAGAACCGTTTGTACCTACGCATCAAAACCACAACGATATTTTGTCAAGTTAGTGTTGTTTTAACCTTCAAAAAGGACCGGGCGTAGTCACACTCGGTTCAACTAAAGTTGGAGAAACTGGCACCCGCCAGCCACCTGTGTGCAAAGCACATCGGTAGAACCAGTCTCGCGTAAGCGTACGCGTAATGTCGGCCCGGGCCGCTTCATCCAACAATATCGCCGAACCAAAGTATGACATGCTGGTAAGTAGTATGACTTGTATCGCCCACAACTCACTTGTGTTCTACTCATGCATATAACATCTACGCATAAACCTGGCTCGGATCCCACTGTTGAGGAACGTAGTAATTTCAAAATTTTCCTACGCACACGCAGGATCATGGTGATGCATAGCAATGAGAGAGGAGAGTATCGTCTACACACCCTCATAGATCGTAAGCGGAAGCATTACGAGAACATGGTTGATGTAGTTGTACGTCTTCATGATCCGACTGATCAAAGTATCGAACGTACGACACCTCTGAGTTCAGCACATGTTTAGCTTGATGACGTCCCATGAACTCCGATCCAGCGGAGCTTCACAGGAAAGTTCCATCAGCACGACAGAGTGATGACGATGATGATGTTGCTACCGACGCAGGGCTTCGCCTAAGCACCGCTACAATATGATCGAGGTGGATTATGGTAGAGGAGGGCACCGCACACGGCTTGGAACAATCAACTTGTGTGTTCTAGGGTGCCCCCCTGCCCCCATATATAAAGGAGCAAGGGGGGAGGTCGGCCGGCCCTTGCAGGGCGCGCTAGGAGGAGGGGTCCTCCTCCTAGTAGGAGTAGGACTCCCCTTTCCTACTCCTACTAGGAGGGGGGAAGGAAGGAGGATAGGGAGAAGGAAAGGGGGGCGCCGCCCCCCCCCCTTCCCTAGTTCAATTGGGACCACAGGGGGAGGGGGCACGCGGCCTGCCCTGGCCGGCCCTCTCTCTCTCTCCACTAAGGCCCATGTGGCCCATTACTTCTCCCGAGGGGTTCCGGTAACCCTCCGGCTCTCCGTTTTTCTCCGAAATCACCCGGAACACTTCCGGTGTCCGAATATAGTCGTCCAATATATCAATCTTTATTTCTCGACCATTTTGAGACTCCTCGTCATGTCCGTGATCACATCCGGGACTCCGAACTTCCTTCGGTACATCAAATCACATAAACTCATAATACCGATCGTCACTGAACGTTAAGCGTGCGGACCCTACGGGTTCGAGAACTATGTAGACATGGCCGAGACACGTCTCAGGTCAATAACGAATAGTGGAACCTAGATGTTCATATTGGTTCCTACATATTCTACGAAGATCTTTATCGGTCAAACCGCATAACAACATACGTTGTTCCCTTTGTCATCGGTATGTTACTTGCCCGAGATTCGATCGTCGGTATCTCAATACCTAGCTCAATCTTGTTACCGGCAAGTCTCTTTACTCATTCCATAATGCATCATCCCGCAACTAACTCATTAGTTGCATTGCTTGCAAGGCTTATAGTGATGTGCATTACCGAGAGGGCCCAGAGATACCTCTCCGATAATCGGAGTGACAAATCCTAATCTCGATCTATGCAAACTCAACAAGTACCATCGGAGACACCTGTAGAGCACCTTTATAATCATCCAGTTATGTTGTGACATTTGGTAGCACACAAAGTGTTCCTCCGGTAATCGGGAGTTGCATAATCTCATAGTAATAGGAACATGTATAAGTCATGAAGAAAGCAATAGCATTAAACTAAAACGATCAAGTGCTAAGCTAACGGAATGGGTCAAGTCAATCACATCATTCTCCTAATGATGTGATCATGTTTATCAAATGACATCTCACGTCTATGGTTAGGAAACATAACCATCTTTGATCAACGAGCTAGTCAAGTAGAGGCATACTAGTGACACTCTGTTTGCCTATGTATTCACACATGTATTATGTTTCCGGTTAATACAATTCTAGCATGAATAATAAACATTTATCATGAAATAAGGAAATAAATAATAACTTTATTATTGCCTCTAGGGCATATTTCCTTCACTAGCTTGGTGATGCATAGCAACGAGAGGGAAGAGTGTTGCCCATGTACCCTCGTAGACCATAAGCGAAAGCGTTATGACAACGCGGTTGATGTAGTCATGCGTCTTCATGATTCGACCGACCCTAGTACCGAAAGTACTGCACCTCCGCTATCTACACACGTTTAGCTCGGTGGCGTCCCACGAACTCTTGATCCAGCTGAGTGTCGAGGGAGAGTTTCGTCAGCACGACAGCGTGATGATGGTGATGATCTATCTACTGGCGCATGACTTTGCCTAAGCACTACGACGATATGATCGAGGTGGATTATGGTGGAGGGGGGCACCGCACACGGCTAAAACTGTTGTCTGTTGTGTGTTCTATGGTGCCCCTGCCCCCGTGTATAAAGGAGCAAGGGGGAGGCCGACCGGCCCTAGGGCACTCAAAGGATAGGAGGAGTCCTCCTCCTAGTAGGAGTAGGACTCCCCTTTTCCTAGTCCTACTGGGTGGGGGAAAGGAAGGAGGAGAGGGAGAAGGAAAGGGGGGCGCCGCCCCCTTCCCTAGTCCAATTCGGACCAGAGGGGGAGGGGTGCGCGGCCTGCCCTGGCTGGCCCTCTCTCTCTCTCTCTCTCTCTCTCTCTACTAAGGCCCATGTGGCCCATTAGTTCCCCGGGGGGTTCCTATAACCCTCCGACACTCCGGTTTTCTCCGAAATCACCTGGAACACTTCCGGTGTTCGAATATAGCCGTCCAATATATCAATCTTTATGTCTCGACCATTTCGAGACTCCTCGTCATGTCCGTGCTCATATCCAGGACTCTGAACTACCTACGGTACATCAAAATACATAAAATCATAATACCAATCGTCACCGAATGTTAAGCATGCGGACCCTACCGGTTCGAGAACTATGTAGACATGACCGAGACTCATCTTCGGTCAATAACCAATAGCAGAACCTGGATGTTCATATTGTCTCCCACATATTCTACGAAGATCTTTATCGGTCAAACCGCATAACAACATACGTTGTTCCGTTTGTCATCGGTATGTTACTTGCCCGAGATTCGATCGTCGGTATCTCAATACCTAGTTTAATCTCATTACCGGAAAGTCTCTTTACTCATTCCATAATGCATCATTCCGCAACTAACTCATTAGTCACATTTCTTGCAAGGCTTATAGTGATGTGCATTACCGAGAAGGCCTAGAGATACCTCTTCGATACTCGGAGTGACAAATCCTAATCTCGATATATGCCAACTTAACAAACACCATCGACGACACCTGTAGAACACCTTTATAATCACCAAGTTATGTTGTGACGTTTGGTAGCACACAAAGTGATCCTCTGGTATTTGGGAGTTGCATAATCTCATAGTCATAGGAACATGTATAAGTCATGAAGAAAGCAATAGCAATATACTAAATGATCAAGTGCTAAGCTAACAGAATGGGTCAAGTCAATCACATCATTCTCTAATGATGTGATCCCGTTAATCAAATGACAACTCATGTCTATGGCTAGGAAACTTAACCATCTTTGATTCAACGAGCTAATCAAGTAGAGGCATACTAGTGACACTCTGTTTGTCTATGTATTCACACATGTACTAAGTTTCCGGTTAATACAATTCTAGCATGAATAATAAACATTTATCATGATATAAGGAAATATAAATAACAACTTTATTATTGCCTCTAGGGCATATTTCATTCAGCTTTCGGCGTTGTTTTTTGGTGCTTGTGTAGAGGTTTAATCCAGACGTGAATCGCTGGCGGCGGCATATGCATCATGGGATTCTGCGTTGGTTTCCCCGCAAAAAAGGATTATGCGTCGGTTTTCTGTAACATGTGACCAATGGCCAAGCAAATACGATCTACACAACTCTACAATCCCATTGGGAGATGGTGTTTTGATGTGGGACATGGCACATACTTTTTGATTCACGGTAGCGACTTTTCGAGGAAACCGTGGTTCACTAGCCTGTTCGGGTCATTGAGGATCTATGTTTGAACTCGCATATGTAGAGCATGTATAACGTCCATGTGCAATGATCTGAGCTATTTCACGACTGGAACAAACAGAACCAATCCTCGCGTACGTGGTCGCTTGTGATTTTTGAAGAAACAGAACCAGTCGAACTTTAGCTTTCATTAGAAGTGAACGTCACCTATAAGTGAATAGATACAGTTTCTTGCAAATCTGGTCAGACTGCAAATTTGGACACAAGAAGGATGGGCCAAGAAACTGACCATGTTGCTTTCTTTATTATAGTTTTTCTGGCAGTTTGGGCCTTTTCTAATTAGTGAAGCTCAACTCATACTGTGCATGTTATTTATCCCCTTTTGTCTTATTTTTCCATTTTTGTGTTTTTTTCAAATATAATCTGGCAGCACATTGTTCTAAATAGTAAAAAAAGTGATATAATTTGTTTCCCTAATTTTCAACATTTTTGTGTGGCTGTGGCCATGGGGTAGGTGTGCGAGGGGGAGGAGGTTGGGGCCAACATTTTTAATAAACAATAATTTTTTCATGAAGTTAAATTTTTTAACACCATTTTTTCTGAACCTTCAAACTGTTCCACCTAAAGAATTTGAACGTTTGTCGGAATTGAGCAAAAAACTTTTTTCAAACGCTTCAAATGGAATCCTTTTTTATTTTGAACTTACTGGGATTTTGCATTAAAATCTTTTCAAAATACCGAACTGGTCATTTTTTAAATTCAGACATCTATGTTTCTATTTTTTGAAACCATTTTTTCTTATTTGAACATATCATTTTTTTAATAAACAATAATTTTTTCATGAAGTTAAATTTTTTAACACCATTTTTTCTGAACCTTCAAACTGTTCCACCTAAAGAATTTGAACATTTGTCAGAATTGAGCAAAAAACTTTTTCCAAACGCTTCAAATGAAATCCTTTTTTATTTTGAACTTACTGGGATTTTGCATTAAAATCTTTTCAAAACACTGAACTGATCATTTTTTAAAATTCAGACTTCTATGTTTCTATTTTTTGAAACCATTTTTCTTGTTTTTAATTTGAACATATCATTTTTTAATTCAAAATATTTTTAAATTTGAACTGGTATTGATTTTAATTTGAACTGATTATTCTCTTTAATTCAAAACAAATTTTTATCCAAACTGATTATTCTCTTTAATTTAAAATGATCATTCATTTTTTTAATTCGAACTAATCATGGTTTTTAATTCAAACTGGCCATTTCTTTTATTTCAAACTGATCATTGTTTTAATTTCGTACTGATCAATGTTTTTAATTCAAACCGTTTTATTCATTCTTGCACGCATATCAAACTGTCATGTATACCTTCTTTCCAGAAGTAACAATTATATCATCATAGAAAGAAAATTTTCCACAGATAATACATGTACCAGAATGACATATACACCGCACAAACCGCACATTTTTATACATGAATGACATAACACGCTCCCTACTGTTTAGATTGATGCGGAATTTGATGCACCATAGTGTACATGATGCACCTTCCCTACTGTTCAGATTGGGTAGATCGTTAAGTTCCATAACACGCTCATCCACACAGCGCACGGAGGTAGACACATTGGTCACATGGAAGGCAGATCAGGAGCAGCCGCGCAAGGCAGAGCTCGTGAGGACGCCACGCCCATCGGACTGTGGGACGGCGCGCCTTGGGGGTCGATGGTGTGGCGCGTCGCGGGTGCCGGCAAGTGCGGCTGCAAGTGGCTTCTAAGATCTAACCTATCTGCAATAATTAACAATGTATTAATCCTACACTCATGTATCCAAAGTGATATTCTCACAAATTACTGGAGTTCGGCTGCTCCCCGACATAGCAAGACTGCTACTACTACTACAAATTTAAATGTTGTATACATGTAGCCTATACTAACATAGAAGAGATTAAACATTGTCAATTTGATGTACTTTTTTTGTTCTGTGTACTGACATCAAGAAAGAGGACACAAAGATATGATGGATGAGCATTAATATAAGGCAAGACATTTGAAGGATTGCTCACACTAAAATAAGAAATTGTACTGAACTTAAAATAAGATTTGCGCTGAACTAAAACTAGAAGTTGAACCGAAATAAAATAGATCTTTGTTTAGGCATTTAAGCAAATACCTGGCGGCAAAAGAAAAGTGACTGACATTTAGAAATAAACACGATGGTATAGAAACAATTCATGAAAGAATGAGAAGTATGACTCCGACATTTTAGAAACAAACAAATGAGTAGCGTAGCAAATGTTTGAACTGAAACAACTGAACTCGCAATACATGTGGACAATATGGACTAGAACATTGTGTTTTGTGCACCCGCTCGAAGTGAAACAATTGAACTTGCAGCACATCTGAATGTGGACATGGAGGCAGGGGATCCTGTGGGTGACAACAAAACCTCAGCGCAACCACAACAAGTCAGAGATGAGGCGGCATCATGAATTAATAGAGCTAGAGAGATTTGAGAGGAGCAGCAACAACATGCAAGAGAGAGAGAGAGAGAAAGTGGAGGAGAGCATCAACCGTGCACATGTTGGAGGAGTACAGGAGCCGTGAGCTACATTGGTAGCCGGAGGCGGAGGCCTAGTAGGGGCACTGGCAACATGCGCATGTTGGACCTTTTACATTCTTCTTTCATATTTGAACCACTGATTTTTCCACAGTCAACTCATATATTGCTAAATAAACAAGAACTTGTTGCGGTTTATTTTTTGAACTTGCCTGGATTTAATACTTGAACTCCAGTCCCCAATTCACGAATCATGCCAACAATCTGTAAATAGAAAAGATGCCGAGTTTAGAAACAAAACGATTTAAACGAAAGTTGAAACAACAGACAAACTCTAAAGTAAATAGCATAAAAATGATTTGAAACTATTTTCCTGAACATATGAGGTTTATGTCTTTGAACATACAAATTTTCAAAACATGTACTTCCACTTTTTTCCTTGTGTGTGTGCACGACTTGGCCGGTTGCAAAGTGCTAGTGAAGATGGTGGGTGCGATTCTACTTGGACTATTGTCAACCCTCGACTTAGACGGCTGCAAGCACCCGAGGTGGACGAGCTCTTGATCGAGGGATGAATCTTTGTCTAAAATCACAAAATTGACAAGAGGATAATGTACACAAATAGAATAGTAAGTTCAGGACTAAAGTTCAAAAAAGGCAATTTTTAGTCCAGCGTACAACTTTGGATAATGACAACAAAATTTTCAAAATAGTAAGTTCAAAATTTCTGTAGTCTATAAAATATAGTAAACCCAAAATTTTCTAATGAGTGCACTTGTGTGGAGTTCCCTAGTCAACTTCTAGGCTGACATTGGTTCTCCGGTTTTCTTTACACGCTACTAGGAAAAGGACTGCTAGTGGCGCACCTGTTTTGGCTACTAATGGCGCACTACAGGTGCGCCACTAGCATCACGCCAATTTTTTACTAATGGCGTACCATAGGTGCGCCATTAGTACTGCGTGGTGTGCCATTAGTATGCCTCCCAGGGGGCCATATTTACCCATGTGCTCTGGCTTACTAATGGCACACTAGTTGATGATGCGCCACTAGTGTGCTTTTTGCAGTGCACCACTAAAGTGCTGAGTGGTGCGCCACTAGTATGAATATTAGGGATTTTTCTCTCTGATATTTGCACAGGTTACAAAACATATTACTGCACAGAATATAGAGAGCACAACATATAAACAACAAATTTATCGAATACAATAGAAGATTAGTCTCCAAATACAATTCATCATATTAGTCTTCGAATTTAAAATACCGAACAAAGTTAGAACATTACAAGTCTCAAGACCACGAGTAGCGAGTTTGTCTTCACATTACAAGTCGATATCGATCATCTAAACTACCATCACATAGAAGAGAGTTGTGGTCATCACGATGAGCATCATCGCGATGAAACTGGTCTTCATCCGGTTCCTCCAACGCTCCCTCCTCTCTCCCACTAGATAGCGCGCGTATCTAGCTTCCGCCTCCGCCCTAGTGGTGTACCCTTGTAACTGTTACCGCTGAAATGGTGAACCTGTCTCCGACACTCCTCCCAGATGTCGTAGACTCCGGGAACCTTACCGTTGTACACGACATACGACGGCATCTCTATGCACTAGCCAAACAAAACGTTAGTAGCAATTCATAGACAATACATAAGCAATATAGAAGTATGAAACAAAAGGATCGGAAGAGAAAAGCAAGACATTAATAGCACGATTCATGGTCCTACTAATAAATAGCATCGATTAGATATAAGTTGAACGACTGTCCAAACCAAAGAGACATACAAGTTCATTAAAGTTTAATTACAACATGAGCCAATCGATATTTCAGAACTACACATAGCATCACTACTTTCGACTCGACTCAGGGACCGGAGCGTGGATGAAGCCGCCGTCTGTCGTGATGGTCATGAAATCGTGGGCGTTGTCAGCCTGTATTTGTAGCGTTGTTTCTATCTCACTGTTGGACAGTTGATATCTGAGGTAGAACTGCCCCGAGGTATGGAGGACATCTTGATGGATGATTTCCGCAAACTCCGATTGGATGCGAAATAATTCTTGTCTGATGTCCGCGTCCTGGATTACCGACAAGCTTGCGGCCCAATCTTTGAGATTATTTGGTAGCAGAAGGTGATTATGGTCCCGTACGATCGCCCGCATGTGATGGAGAGCATAGTAGGCATCCTTCTGACCGCCAGGCGGCTGCTTGACGCAGGGGAACGTCGTATTGTGGGCGAACACGTGCTTGCCGTACCTACAATTTGGCCTGGTGAAGGTGCCTCCAGATCTGGCATAGCCGGGGAGAACATCATCAAGAACTTTCTGGATATTTGTGTAGTCTTTCTTCAACTGACGGTCCGAGTCGAAATACGTGGCCATGGAATATTTCGGGCTTAAGAGGATGAGTGTGCAATGTGTGTCACTGCTCAAAACATAGAATGTTAGAATAAAAAAAAGAAGATCGAAATCTAACAAATCATATGTTACGGGGCGATGAGGGGATGACTTACTCGGTAAAGTAAGGCACGAGGAAGTTATCCTTAACTGGGTTTGCCAGAATGACGGCTTTGAGGTATGAACTCGCGACTTGTCGGTCCCCAGCGCTGCCCAAGAGCTTGGCATGCATGTACAAGGGGTCGACAATCACGTTGTCCGGGGTCTTGTCTCTAATGATTCGCATCTCCATACTCAGCAAAAATAGCCGAACGAAGGTGTAATGCAGCGGATGAAGGTTAAACATAGCGAAGATGTCATCAAACCGTAGGACGATCATATCCCCGATGGCGCTATCGGCAAAGCCCTTGCCCTCTGGCACCTTGGCCACGAAAACCGGGTATGCCACATCATTCTCGGAGAGATGCCGCTTCTCCAAAGAAAGAACACTGTCATGTAGACACCGCATAGCACCGGTTGCAGCATTGAGCAGATTAGTCGGTAGCATCGGCCTACCCGCCACATGCACCCTCCTCGAGATATCCTTAGGTGAAGGTGGCCCATCCTGAGCACAGATCGTACTCGGTACCGGCTGGCTCGCACCCTTGTTACTCTTTCTTTTCCGTCCCTTCTTCTTCTGCTGTAATGGGATCGAGTTCTGCTCACAGACCGCCTTCTTGAGTGCGTTGGGGCTGACAATATTTCGCACCTCGGCTATCTGAGGCTCGGTGAAGGCGGCAGCTGGAGGCGTCTCCTGAGAACTGAATGCCAAACGACGCTTGTTGCAATTGGGTTTCTCCGCGGTACCAGCTAGATCGCGGTCGTCTTTTTCAGGGTTGGGTTCTTGAGAAGGAGGCCCGAAGAATTCGTCACCGTACCCATGTTTGGCAAAGTACTTATCGACATTGGTAAATGTATCGTCGTCGTTGTCGTCGTCGTCCGGATCCTGTGCCATATGCATGTTCGGATCCTGTGCCATAGGGATGTCCGGCATGTCCGGTAGCGTTGCGGCGGTCTTGCCATGGCTTGGCGCCGGCATGACTGGCGGTGTTGTCTATGGGGTGGTGTCCCCCGCCCCAAACGAATCTAGCTCTTCGGCAAAATCGGGGGCCAGCTTACGTAGGCGCTGAGGGTCATCACATCATCTTCGTCGGCCCCATCGGGTCGAATTAGAGGTAACAACTCGTCGCAGCCTAGCAGCACCCGAACCAGTTCAACCCTATACACTGTGGGTGGCATCGGATTACCGTGGAACACGGGGTTGCCCGGTTGAACGATTCTGCCCTTGGCGACATCGATCAACTTGCCACCCATGAAGTGCAGGAGAGTGCATGGAACGTCGATGGCACCCTGGGAAAACATGTAGGGTGTCAGGGATGCCCAGTCAAAGGCAAGGAGATGAAGTCATTGGCCGAGAAGCTTAGTTACCATGATGGCGTCGAGCTCGGCTAATGTCGAGGCACCACCAACGGCGGGCGTGCAACTGACGGAGGGGCCGCTTGCTGCCGAGATGCCGACCGGCGTACACCTGGGTGCATTAAGCTCCAATGCCCGTGCCGGCGTTGGAGACACCAATACCGCCTCCACCGGAGACACCAATGGCGCCGCCTGCGCATTGTGCGAGTTGCTGGCCGTGAAGCTGGGAACCGGGGGCGGCCCCTGTTGGCCCCCCGCAATCCATGTCGTCAGCCCCTGAATCAAGGTAGGCATAATGGCGGTGAGCGTCGTTCCCAGTTGTTGTTGCACTTGCTCTTGGACAATCTCCGGAATCCGCGCCACTTGTGCCTTGAGTTCTTGAACCTCGCGCGACTGGCTTTCCGAACTGGTCTTTCTCTCCTTTCGCCCACCAGCGTTATAGTATGACGACCATTTTGTGGCAAGCCTTTGCCGGCCACACGAGCAGCTGACGAAGCTTACTGAGCTTATCCTTCTTTTTCATTACATTCAATGCCCTATTTAGAGTGTTGTCCCAAGGGGAGCTCTGACACAACCCCGCGCTACTGCTTTCAGTCTCCTGCGGAAGGAATGTGAACCATTTAGAAATTTGGCTTCACTAATTAGAATGCAACCATATGGAGCTAATTACGCGGGGGTGTATTCCTTACCAGAACACGCTCAAGCGCCCTGGTCTTCAGATCCGTGGTAATCTCCTTTGTTACCGGGTCCTCCTTGTACCAGGCCCTGACATAGTTCCTGGTCTGCTTGTCACGGTATTTCTCAAAGCGGGGCGGTAGGTCTTGCTCGGCACGCTCCGCGTCCTCTTTGTCCCATATAGGCTCCGCCACTCTGTAACCGCCGGGACCGAGTTGGTGGACCCCTAAGTTCAACTCCTGCATTTCTTTCCCCCACTGACATAATTCCACGGTTGCGCTGCTCTCGCACTTGATCTTGAAATCCTTGTAGTCATCTTCGCTGATCGAAGGATTTTTCTCCTTGATCTTCTCATAACTATCACCTTTGTCAATCATTCTCTTCACCGCGCTTGTCCAAGTAGACAGGGTTGTGCTCATCCTCATGAGTGTAGCACTGTTCATTTTATTCCCTGAGAGGCGTGTGTTTGCAAAGTTAGCAGGGAACTTGTATCATTCGTGCAGCTTCATGAAGAGGAGGCTGCACAAATTCCCTCGGTCCTTATGCCTTAGGTTCTCGGTGTTGATCGAGACGGTGCTCCGAAGAATGCACCTGAGCTGAACCGAGTACCCCTTGACTAATTCTTTGGGCACCCTTGGATGCCCGTCGGAGTTCACTTCAGTAAATTCCTCCTTGGCGGTGCCGAGCACGTTCAGGCGCTGGTGCTTCCGTTGCCTCTTCGGTTGGCTGCCATCATCAGTGGTGGCATCCTCGGTGGCACCATCAGTGGTGTCATCCCCGACGCCACTAGGGGTTGTGTAGTCAGGATCGGTGTCTTCCGCGGCGTCCTCATAGCGGTGAGGTTCTTCCTCCATCTCCTGGGACAGCTCCCAGAATTGCTTGCCCGAACCGCTGGCCTCATAGTTGTGGGCCATGTTTCACTCTAAATAGGAAAAAAGTTTGGTCAAAAAGTTGGTTATTGTCAAGGAACAAGATCATGGTCTCATCATTTAGGGTTTGTCGACACCGAGGCATCCTAAAAGCTAAGCTTTTATCATTTAGGGTTTGTCGACGCCGAGGCACCCTAAAAGCCAAGGTTTTATAATTTATGGTTTGTTAACACCGAGGCATCCTAAAAGCTAAGCTTTTATCATTTAGGGTTTATCGATGCCGAGGCACCCTAGGTTGACTGATATATATGGGTATCTTCTAATAATATACCCTATCAAGAAAAGGGAAGGAGAATTCTAAGTTGGGCCTAATCACTTAGCTCTATTGCCACCTATGGTTTAATGCAGCAAGAATAAAGGGGCAGTTGATCCTACTTAATTAAGTACTAAGATACCCCGGGCCATGCATTAGTCCCAAGTACCCCATATGTCCTATTTTTAGCAAAGTCATGCTAAAATTCACGGAAAATTTCATCATGACCTTTGTTGAAAATAGGACATATGGAGTACCCGAATTTGCCGGAATGGAAGTTAATCGGCATTCCGGCAAACTCAAGGGCCTCTCGGGGTACCTGCAAAATCATAACGACACGATGGTCGGAGACAAAACCCAGCACTAGCAAAGTTACTGACGTGTAGAGCAAGAATGACTCATTGTGCCAGGGACCAACATAATTAGCACTTAGCAGTACTGGCACCTGGAACCTTGCCTGTAATTTTCCTACGAGGGAAATTGCTCATTGGTTCACCTAGTTTCAGTCCAGTCCATCAGATTATAGTGATTTTGAATGCTCCAGATAACAAACGGAATTTAAGTTCAACAATACTAGAAAGTCTGCACGAAACGAATAACTTGACAACACTGGCCTTCTAAAGTTGGTAGCAACCTAGAGAGTCTCTCTTTAACAGTAGAGAAATGGTTTGATCATTTTACATGCGGCGTTCAGTAAATCAGATAAAAGCTAATTCTGTACCATTTTATACAACTTCTTTGGCAAGCACGTACTTGCAAGTAACAACCTAGAGCAGGATGTCCACTACAATTTTTATGACAATAGATTAGATGGTGGCATGGTTCTTCCTCCCGCGTGATGGGCATTGAACAGCTAATACTCAAAAACATACAAGATGCACTACACTCTAAAGCCTCCAAGGCAAGAATTGAATGAACAGTTGCTTATAGGCCTCTACTGATCAACCCATAAAAGGTCAGGTAAAGCTCTATCCCAATACCCCGTGCACACAATGGAATTATGGAACAAGCCCTTAACCTCAAAAGAAAAAGATTTATGTGTAGTTTGTACCAAATTTCAATACTTCCACAGCTACTTAATAAATCTAGATTGTTACTTGCAGTAGAAAACTTCAGGTCATCTTCTAGACCAGAACACATGCACACAATATTTCTTCACTAATTGTAGTAGAAAACTTGATCAGAAGGGGAGAGAGGCGAGAGAAGAGGTCACCTTGGCAACAGGGGAACCAAATCCAAAGAAATTGAACACGCAGTAGCTAATCCATGGCCCTGTTTCTTTACCCAACACAACCAGATTAGATGGGCGCAATCTGCCTACACAAACTGCACACACGCACACATGAGATGCGGGGGACGAAGAAGAAAACTAGAAAGGGAAGAAGAGAAGGGGAAGATGGATTCGTACCCTTGTCCAGAAGATGAGGAAGGGGCTCGTGTTCCTCTTCTTCTTCTTGAGGAGGAGAGGTTGCAGACTTGAGTCCGGGCGGCGGCCTGGATTGGGGGGAGCGGCCTGCGGCGAGGGATCCGCGCGACAGAGGAGGCGCGGAGGAGGTGGCGAGACGCGTCG
>NC_041386.1:526040442-526053841 GCF_002162155.2 Triticum dicoccoides | reverse complement strand
CGTCAGCAGCGGTGGAGCGGGGGAGGGTGCGGGGGGTGCTCGGCGGCGAGGGGGGTCTGGCGAGGGGGGGATAGCGATCGAGATTGAGGGGGATCGAGATCGAGTGTCCTCATGAATATTCAATATTTTTTCATATTGAATATGAAAAAATATCATCAAATTTGACAAAATATTCATGAATTCAAAAAGTGCCCATGAACTAAATTTAAAAATATTCATGAGTTCAAAAAATATTAACAAATTCAATACTTTTTGTGAATTAGAAATTCAATACCATAATAAACATAAATAAATATTCATGATGACACTAGAATAGAAGAAATATCATTTCAATATGTCAAAATACAATCGAGAAATGAAGGCTACAATTTAAATACAATCGATCTTAGCTAGCTATTTGTTCACAATCTCCTTGCCCTTATTTTTTTTAAATGGAGTTCTTCTCTTGAACGAGCGTCCTTTAGGTAGGGTGGTCCTACTTCTTCTTGTGGTGTATGCTGGTACTTCATTGTCGTTGTCATGTCCCATCTTCGGGTCGCCGTACTTGTCGAAGTCTTGCTCATTGGAGACTCCATACATTCCGATGATCTTCCTTTTGCCTCTCCTCACGACAACACGACTGGCTTTGACGGGTCAGTAATGAAGAAGCATTGGTCCACTTGGGAAGCCAGTACCCACGGCTCATTTTTCGCGGTGACGTTTGCGCCCGCGGTCTTGGATTTGGCTTCGGGTATAACCATGGTGGTGAAATATCGGTCTTCTTTTATGACGCTCTTGGCCCACCTGACACGAAACATCAGGACCTTCTCTCTAGTGTAGCTCAGCTCCCAGATCTCCTCGATCCTTCAGTAGTATTTGTCCTTGTCGTTACCGGTGTAGAATTCCATTGTTACCCCGGAGTTGTGATAACCATCGCTCTTCATGTCCTTTCCCTCGGTGTAGAATGTGTAGCCGTTGATATCGTACACCTCATACGTCATCAGGTTGTGCTCGGCGCCCTATGACAAGGCGAATATGAGTTGTTCTTCCGCGGAAGAATCCTCATGTAAAGGGTTCGACAGAAGCTTCTGCTTTGATTATATCTCCGTCCATCCTCTGTTGGCCTCGGTCATTGTACATCTTTTCAATAAAGGTTTTGTGCTCTACCACCCAAGGATCGACCATGTATATGTGTTGTAGCGCGACTAGGTTTGCTCTTTCAAAGTCGGCGAGTCAACCCTCGAAGTCGACATGCATTTTGCGGTGACCCTCATGGTGACTCCATCCAGCGACCTGCCGAGGTGCCTGTTGACGGGCAGACCAACGAGGTTCTCGATGCCTAGATAATTCGTGCAGTTGGAGATGCACTCTTCGGTCAGAAAGCCCCTCGCTATGCTTCCCTCTGGACGTGACATGTTGCGAACGTATCCTTTGATGACACCATTCATCCTTTCGAACGGCATCATGCTGTGCAGGAATGTCGGCCCGAGTTGGATGATATCCTCCACGATATGGACTAGCAGATGCACCATAACATCGAAGAATGCAGGCGGGAAGTACATGTCAAGCTCGCATAGTATCACCACGATCTCTTCTTGTAGCCTTCTGAGTTGCCTCATGCCAACCGACTTCTGAGAGATGACGTCGAAAAAGTTGCATAGGCCAAATAGCGTTTCACGGACGTGCGCGTCCATGATCCCATGGATTGCAACTGGAAGTATCTGCGTCATCAGCACGTGACAGTCGTGAGACTTCATGCCGCTGAACTTCTGCTTCGCTGAGTCTAGGTATCTGCTTATCTTCCCCGCGTAACCGTAAGGAAGTTTTACTCCTACGAGGCAGGTGAAAAACTGATCGATCTCTTCCTAACTTAGAGTGAAGCACGCGGGAGGGAAATCATTTCTGGTCTTCTTGGCCTTTTTGCCTTTGCGAAGACTTTCCGTGTCCTGCTTCGCCTCATCATCATCATCATCATTAGCGTGAAGCTCCTCCCTGATGCCCATTGATTTCAAGTCTGCCCTTACTTTTGGCCCATCTTTGGTCCTCTCTGGCATGTTGAGCAGGGTACCAAGCAGACTCTCACACACGTTCTTCATGATATGCATGACATCAAGGCTCTGAGGCACACGGTGGATCTTCCAGTACGGCAAGTCCTAGAAAACAGACCTCGTTTTCCATACCTTCAGCAGCGGCTCTGGCGCCTTTCGCTTCTTTCCCGGCTCTGGCGCCTTTTGCTTCTTTCCCGGTAGTGCGCAAGCTTTCCAATTTTTCAACAGCTCGTCTATTTCCTCGCCGCTCCTCGTACGCGGGCGTCTTCGGGGTTCGGTTTCACCATCGAACAGATCCTTGCGTTTTCTCCACGGGTCATCATCGCGAAGCCACCTTCGATGTCCCATGAACATAGTTTTCGAAGACACGAGATCTCTATCTAGCTGGCGATACATTGTGTCATCCATGCACCTGACGCATCCAGAAAATCCGTGGACCACCTGCCCCGCGACATATCCGTAACCGAGATAGTCCTGCACTGTCGTGAGCAGTGCGGCTCTCATAGGGAAATATTCTTTCTCTGCGGCGTCCCACATATTGGCTGGCGTTTTCCACAGCGTGTCTAGCTCCTCTTTCAGCAGCCCCAGATACAGATTGATGTCGTTCCCTGGTTGTTTCGGCCCTTCAATTAGCATACTCATGTGAACGTACTTCCTCTTCATGCACAACCAGGGGGGAAGGTTGTACATCCACGCAAACACATGCCAGGTGCTATGTGTGCTTCTCTGGCTGCCAAACGGATTGACTCCATCGATGCTCGCGCCCAAAACGATGTTCCTTGGATCATTCCCAAATTCTGGGTATTCGAAGTTCAACGCTTGCCACTGGCTCTCCATCCTTAGGGTGACTCGACATCTTCTCTTTTTTATTTATCTCCGGATCATTTGCATCATCTTCTCGCTTCTTCTCCTCCCTATCCGTGTGCCAATGCAGGAGCTTTTCTACCTTAGGGTCCGCGAAATACCGCTGCAGACGAGAAGTGATCGGAAAGTACCACACCACTTTTCGAGGAGCTTTTTTTCTCTTCTTGTATCAAGTGACGCCGCACACCGGACATATGGTAGACTCTGCGTGCTCGTCCCGATAAAAGATGCAATTGTTCATGCACACATGGTATTTCACGTGCGGTAACTCCAGAGGACACATGATTTTCTTTGCCTCCTCAAAACTGGTCGGGCACTTGTTCCCCTCGGGAAGACGTTCATGCCAGAATGACATGTTCTCGTCGAAGCATGCGTCGGTCATTTTGTGTTTTACCTTCATTTCCAGAGCCATCAGCGTTACTTTCAGGCGGGTATCCTCGGGCCTGCATCCTTCATACAATGGAGTAACCACATCTATCTCCTGTTGATCCATCTTGGCTTTCTCTCGGGCGGCACCTCTTGCGTTATCCGTCTGCTTGAGAAGAAGCTCTTGAATATGAGGGTCCTGCACCCAGCCCATCGATGGTCCATCGTCGTCTGCTCCGGCATCTTCATCTTCATGATCATGTCCTTCGTCTTGATCTTCCTCATCATCATGTTCGGCATCTTCTACATGATGACTGTGTACAACATCACCGTCGTGATCATGTCCTAGAGATTCTTAGTCTTCTCGCCCGCTCTCGCCGTGGTGGTTGTCTTGCTGCCCTTCCTCATTTCTTGCCCGAACCCCATGGACAACTTCATAGTCATCTTCATCACCTTGCCACCGATAGCCATCCATGAAACCACGCAAGAGCAGGTGGTCCCGCACCTGCCCGGAATCCGGGTCCGCAATAAGGCTCTTCAGCTTGCATCTTCGACACGGACATCTTATCTCCGTCTCGTTCTTTTGAAGCATCTCGGCCTTCGCGGAGCTCAAAAACTTATTCACGATTCCTTCGGTCATCGTGCGGACCATGGTCTCCAGCGGGGTAGAGCAAAACGATATTTTAGAACCAAGAAAAAATTTGGCATGACTTTCCCTAAAAATAGGACCAAAAAGAATGCATAGTGCCAAAATTCTCGCTGAAACAAAAATGAATCAACATTCCGGCAAAATATTGGCAACTACGCATTTCAAATACCAGTACCTTCAAACACAAACATATATGCAACACCATAAACATATGCAACACCACAAACATACATAGATCTAGTTAGGCCATAAAAAGTGCATGTGCACGTTGTTGGAGGGAGAAAAAGTAGATCTACAACATAAAGAAATCTTTCCCCTTACTTACCTATCAAAAAAAGTAATTTAATCACTTAATTTGGATGAATCTATGGTGCAAATGAGATGAGGAGGAGGAGGCAGTCGAGACAAGCTTGGAGGAGGAGGTGGAGAGAATGAAGTGGGGAAAGTGAATGTGTAGGTGGCTGTCCAAAATATCTAGCTGGTCCCAGGTTACTAATGGCGCACCACCTACAAATGCGCCATTAGTAGTTTTGCAAAAAAAAATGCTAGTAGTGGCACACGGGGCAAGTGATGCACCATTACTAGTTAAAACTAGTAATGGCGCACTGTGCCCTGGTGCGCCATTAGTATTTTTGGAAAAAAAAATATATGTTAGTAGTGGCGCACCATGGGCGTGGTGCGCCATTAGTGTCTATCACACTAATGGCGCACCAACACGTGGTGCGCTACTGCTATATAGTAGTGGCGCACCACATGTCTGGTGCGCCATTAGTGTCCATATTATCTATAGCCCTTTTCCTAGTAGTGACACAACCAACTTTCTGTTTTTTTATAAGTGAACTGATGGAAAACTTAATGGTGCACTTCTGTATTTTATTCAAGGTGAACTGATGCACTTGCAAAGTTAACTTATTCTGTTCCTTTTTCATACTGAACTGATGCATGTTCACAAAATGAAAAGATTAAAGGTGTGAACATTTAGTACATTTGTACCTTTGCTAGTGCCGCACTAGAATTAACATAACTAGATGATACCCCGCGCGTTGCTACGGAAACTTGTGCTGCTATAAGGAGGGGGTTTATCGAGTAAAAAGAAGTGAGACCACTAAAGGGGTGTATAAATAAATGTATGTTTGTTTGAACCTTTGATAGAATTATATGAGGAGTCAGAAAAATTACTATAAGGTTTTAGGGCATTGGTTCGTCGTATTAAAATTAATTAACAACTAATATCATTCTGGCCTTTATGGTCATTCCTTGTGTAAGATCCAAATAGAGTGTTTAAAAAGAAGATAAAAAATAGTTGGGCGCCACTTTAATGGACTCTTATGATTACAAAATGGCAACCAATGGACTCTCTTTATCTGATAATGTTCACGGTCGAATAAACGGGCAAGATAAACCAAGTCATGAACGGCTTATTGATTTGAGACGACCAATCCATATATTCCTGAAACCAATCAATAGTAACTTGCTCGCAGGAAACAATCCATAGATCTATTGTCTTCAGTATTGGACATCACATGTAGGTAAACAACCTAACATGATACTCGATTCAGAAAAAAGTGACGGGCCTTTTTTCACCTAGGAAGTATTCTAGCATGGTACATGATACTTACCAAATTAACTTGTTCGCAACTGATTTTGATGCAAATATAAGAGGACAATGGCATATTTTCAACACAATAATTAGTACAAAAAGCTGCAAAACAAATATTTCTGTGATGTGCCATATATGAACTCAATATGCCATCCTAGTAGTATTTTTGCAAAAGAAAGAGAACATCATGTCCCTGAATATGCAGATACAAATAGTAACCTGGTACGTAAACATATATAAATTAGTAGCCTAAAAATAGATAGATGATAATTAATAACTGAAATCAGTTATATATATTCACGTGCACTGCAGTTCATTTAAGGGAATCCTACAGAATAGGTGAGCAAAGACATACCAAGATTCAGGTTGGACATGATGGATGATAGGATGATTTTCCTTTGCAAGCACTCCTGTACAGTTCCGCGGGATAATCTCATATATGTTCCACCTGAAGATAGTGAAGAGACAACCGTGCTTACTAATAAAAACAATACCAATAAACATCATCAAGACTGAAGCAGTAGTGTCTTCGACTTTCCATTGAAACCAAACTAAGACCTATGATTAATCTTTAATAATGCAAAAAGAGGACAGAGAATGGAGAACCTGTCACCAATTCACCACAAATCGAGCCATTGCCTGTCGGCCACCCATTTTCCCGAAGAATGGTGTTTGAGGCGTGGACAACCCTGCCAAAGTTTCGTCTGAGGTGCGATAGAGCACGCCTTCACCCACAACCATGGGGAACAACCCGGGAGGAGGCATCACACTGGAAGAGGAAATACTCGCTGTGGTGGTACGAAACAACAACAAGTTGAGTTGCATCTTTTATCAATCTGGTGCCAGAAGTGGGGAAAGAAGAGCGCTAGGAGGAGGGAGGCCCTCCTCGATGCTGCCCCGCGGCGGCGCTGTACGGAGCCGCTTGATGGGTCGCTCTCCTCTGTGTGTCCTACACAGGCAGGAAAGGAGAGACCATCAGACCATCATCACTTCATCGTTGGATCGGATCTCCCCTTTTCTTGTTTGCTTTTGGTGGAGTGGATGATTGACAAGAAGGACAAACTACACGTGAGATTTATCTTCCATCAGAGTGCATGTGAATTTGGCCACTGTACTTCGGAATGGATAGACAATGGACAGTAGATCACACAAGGGGATTAATAGCCAAGGAAACTACCGGAGAACGAAGAGACGGAGAAGGGAATTAATAGCTGAGTAAACTGCCGGAGAATTAAGAGACGGAGAAGGAACACACAGAAATATTAATCTAGTGGGGAGATGAAAAGAATAGGCCTTATTACGGTTAGAAAACTTGGTCTTCATTATCGATCAATTCACGCCCGAGGAGGTGCTGTACATGGGGAATGCATGAGTGTGACGTGGTTCATTGCTGATGTGTACATGTTGCATGTCAATATAGGATGATGTGACACATTGCTGATGTGGATAGTGTGCATGGTGAGAGAATAGGGAGTAGTGGGGAGCAACTTCTTAAGAATGTTAGATAAGTTAAGCTATCAGTACTGATGAAATCTTCACCACAAAGGAAACCCATATGAATGACCACTTGCATAATTTAGAAAAATTGAACATCATGTCTACTGTTGTTTTTGCAGAATGGACTTTGTGTTTCTTATGTACTTCAATAGTTAAAGGTTTTGAAAATTGCCACTGTCACATTCTCTATACTTGAACTCTTGTTAGACTAGGCATCTCCATTTCACAGAGAACACCATAAAATTCCACTCATTTTGTCAATATGGTAGGAAATTTCACATACTAGGAGCAGTAACATCACATGAGATAGAGTAATAGAAAGAGAGAGAGAGCACATGATAGTAGTAGCCTGTGCATGTTTATGGGGGACTCTTGTCCATGAGAAGCGCTGACGGCATGAGACGAAGGCCTGTCGGAGGCCAGTCTAACTCGAGGATAGCAGGCCCGGCTGTTCGAAGGACGAAGCGCTGCAGTTCAAGTTAGCACCGGAGGAGCAGCTGGTGGAGAATCTCGAAGACGTCGCCGCGTCTCCACAACGATGGTGCAGTCGGAGGTGCGCCATCCAGGGCGCCGTGCCACGGCGAGGAAATGGGGACAGTCGGCGGTGGTAGTGGGGGTAGATGGGGCTTTCGATGGCGCGTTGGGGGAGGGCGCAGTGGTGTCGCCCTCAAAGATAGAGCAGTCGGCTATGCGCCGGGGGAGGGGTCAACCGATGGCACGCTGGGGCATAGCAGACGGTCGAATTGGGCATATTGGGTGCAGCACATGAACCTCAGCAATGGAAGGGAAGTCGAGAGCAGGGGTGAATGGCTGAGGGTGGCAGTGGTGAATTGCCCGGGCTAGTGGCGGTGAACGATCTATGCTGGATGTTGTCCTCCTCGGGGCAGAGGGGGCTAAGGAGGAGGCCAACCTGTAAACACGGGAAGGCGATGATGTGGTAGCACCACTGCGTCCACAACGCCGTTGAGGTGAGCAGCGAGCCATGGACCGATGAAATGAGGCGCGCCACCGTCGACAGCGCACGGCGGCCTGGGGGTGGGAGGCGCGCGACGGCTTGGAGGTGGGAGGCGCGCGGCGGCTGGGGGAGGGAGGTTGGCGATGGGCGAGGGGTAGAAGGCATGCGGCGGCTGGGAGGTGGGAGGTGGGAGGCGGGTCGCGCGGGTGGGGAGGGTTTGGTCCGGGCGGGGACGACGATGGACGAAAGGCGGAAGGTGGGTGTACCTGTTCGATCGCTTATATACTACTATATATATATACTACTATCAGGTGTAGTTACACCCATTTTTTATATACTAGCATGTGATAGTATATACTCTACTTTATTATTTTTAGTATGTTCATATACTATATCTAAGATACTCCAAAGTGAGCTTTATATAAAAAATAGCAAGTGAGCTCATAATTTTATTGTATTTGTGAAATACGTACATATTTATACGTAAAATGGAGTATGCATAAAATATGATACATACTATCAAAAAAGTAGTCCCTTTATCTCACAATATAAGAGCGTTTTGGAAGCTATGTTAGCTTGCAAAATGCTCTTATATTGTGGAACGGAGGGAGTAATATATATACTACCTAAAATTTTTATATACTACATAGTACACGTACATACTCTCCGATATGATAGATACTACCTGAAATGTACGGAACAAAAGTGGAAGTAACCACACCCAGTAGTAGGTAAAGATAAAAATAAGAATTAAATAAAAATAAAGATAGATATTATAAGACAGAGGAAGTAAAAGGCATCGTGCCTGAAGGATTTGAGAAGATTGGATGGATTTCGGAGACGGAACCGACCCATGATTTTCCACTTTCGTGATAAAAACCAAACACACCGCTACACCGGGCAGCCGAATACATGGGGATTCGAGGAGATACGCAACGAAGGCCGAAAACGCTTCCTAGCAGCTTGTCGAGGGGATTTACAGGCGAACATCGTCGAAAAAAGCCTCGGCATCTTCGATCTCCCGGACGTCGTGGAGGCGTGGTAGAGGCATCAACCGTCCGCCCCGGAACCCTCCCTCGCGTCAAATCCCTTCCAGCCCAGACACCTCCAGCCGGCCGCCCTAGTCTTTTTTGAGAAAGAGAGCGAATTTTGTACTAGTTGCTCCTGCTGGTTGGGTTCTGCTGTGATAATTTTATATACAGATAGCATTCCTTGATGAAGTGCTATTTGCTGCTGGTGGTTGCTATTTGCTGCTAGTTAATTCCATACTGAGAGAGCATTGCTTGTTGATCGTGTTGTAATATACATAGAGTTGCTGCTAGTTAATTTTTCAGTGCTGCTACTTATTTGATTGCCGCTGCTTGCTACTTATTTGCTGGCAGATGGATGGAGATGAAAGTTTTGAGGAGATGCAAGTGTTGGATATGCTCATGAATTCGCCGTTGTCTTCATCTGGCGACGACGAACTCATTCTTGCAGCATCCTTGGAGCATGAGGAGGAAGAGAAGGTGAATAATCGACGCCATGGCGATTCCAAAATCGGGTGTCAGACAGTGGATTGCGGAAGAGGTGCTGGATTTCTGTGGGATGACTACTTCAAGCAAAAGCCTATCTTTCCTGAAAAATATTTTCGCCAAAGGTTGGTAATTAGCACATTGTTCTTTGTTTGCCTATTTTCCATCTCCCTATCTCATTTATGTTTTTCCGCGCAGGTTTAGAATGTCCCGGAGTTTATTTTATCGCATAGGTGAAGCTATAGTTGAGCATGATCATGATGGTTATTTTAAGCAAAAAGGAAATGCTAGTGGTGCTCCTGGTTCGCAGCCTCTTCAGAAGATGATCGTGGCAATGCGGCTGCTAACTGATGGATATGCAGCTGATGCTGCGGATGAGTACGGCCGGTCTGCAAAACCTACTGATGTAAAAGCTTGCAAAAAGTTTGTGATAGCTATTTGTCAAATCTTTGGGGATGAGTCCTTGAGATCTCCAAATGAAGAAGATACTGCAGGATTACTTGCAATCTGGCAACCTGTACGGCTGTCAAAAGCAAAACCAACGACTTTCCAGTACCCTCCATTTTTTGGGGATTTCTTGTGCTTCAGAGTCCCCATCTCTGTCACAGGTTTGTCTTTGAGATCTGACCCAATCTGTGATTTCTGCCTCTCCCTTCTGTATTCTCTCAGCCCCTTTTATTTAGGAAGGAGCATGGGAGGGACTCATGAATACTCTATTGGTTTTGTCCATTCCTCGGTTGGTGATGAGCTACCCCAAGATGCCATCTGTAAGTCGACCTCAATCTTGCCCTCGACCATTTAGCCATTTACTCCCTCCGTTCGGAATTACTTGTCACAGAAATGGATGTATCTAGACGTATTTTAGTTCTAGATACATCCACATCCGAGACAAGTAATTCCGAACGGAGGGAGTAGCATAGAAAGATGCAATTTTTAAGCCGGGCCATGGGAGTGTGTGGTCATTGCGGGGAGCAGAGTTCAGATTTGTTAGATTTTAGTGACATGACTGTTCTTTCACTATTTGTTTGCTTAAAGATTTCATTTTTCTTCTTAAAGATTTCATTTTTCTTAAGGATTGCACAAAAGATGAAGTTTTGTTTCCTTGCTTTGCACAGTATGTTGGCATCACACCGGCTGCTTCTTTGTGAGTAGATATTTGTTTCTTTGCGCGCAATTTTCTTGGCCGAGTCGCATAACTTTCCACTTGGTTTTCCAGTTTTATTTATATAATTTCTTTCGTCACAAAAGATTCATTGTCCTAGTCCGACCAATATATGTGTTGGATCTTTGTTTGTTTTGCTATATGTACATGACCTGCAGACCAGCACATAATATGAGGTATTTTTATTTACAATGGCAGGCTCTTATGCAAGGTCCAGTTGGTCGGACCTTCCCACGGATCTCCTCCTCAGAATCCTCCAACACCTCCAGCTCCAGGAATGCCTTGCTTTTGCGTTAGTCTGCACATCATGGAGCTAGGCTGCGGCTGCTGCTGGCATCCCATGTTCTGGCAGACTGTGGCTCATGTCTTGGACACACCTCGTTGAGGAGAGTCAACCCAAGATCAACTCGAGCTCGACTGTGACCTGCAAGTTCCGCCATCTACTGGACGTCAACAAGTCTTATGATGTTGATTTTCCCAAGGGTTGTTTTGTTGCATGTGCTGGAGCTTCTCATGGATGGCTGGTTCTGGTAAATGAACTCTCCAATCTACTTCTCTTCAACCCCTTTACCTCGGACATGGTCTCTTTACCACCAATTACCGATTTCTCATTCGTGGAGGCAATATGTGATAATCAAGGAAACATAGAAGGTTATTGTCTTTTTAACGATGAATTCTATGATGCAAAAGATCTGGCAACATGGTTCTTCCAGAAGGCAGTTTTGTCCTGTACTCCATCCAAAGGGGGCAACTACATTGTCATGATCATTCATTATGATAGCAATTGGCTCTCTTTTGTTAGGGCAGGAGAGGGCAAGTGGCAAGTGGTCTCAACTTCAGCTAGAAGGGTACAAAATCGGTATGCAGACTGTGCATACCATAATGGGAGTTTTTACACTGTGACATACCATGGAATAGTAGAGAAATATTATCTTGATGGACCGAATGGACCAACAAAGGAGGCGATTATTGCACATAGTACCTATTCAAGTGTTCTTACTAGGCACTTGGTGTCTACACCATGGGGTGATCTCTTGCAAGTCCAGGCCATTTCTGCAAATCGTGTGGATCGTGTGAGATTTCAAATTGCCAAGGTTCATCCTGAAGGATACAAGAAGGTATCACCGGACGACTTGGTAGAGCATGCAATATTCGTTGGACTGAATCACTCAGCATGTTTACCCTCGAAGAATTTCCCAGGTTTAAGACCTCAATGTATCTATTTCTCATCTCCTTGGATGACAGCGACATTTGATTTGGTTGCTCGTTGTCGTGGATGGGGAGGTGTAAGGTCATATGACATAGAAAGAAGAGTCTTTGAGCATGCTTTTCCCTTCGTAGGGATGCCTAAAAGTTGGAGAATGCATGTTCCTTCAGAGATATGGATCACACCGAATATATAATACTTGGGGCCAGTGTGTCTTCGGAAGCTCGTATGTGTCATAAATAAATGCGAATTGCTAAGATTTAGTACACTAAAGATTTACTTAATCCTCTGGGCGCTCTTGGTGCATAGTTTCTTATCGTTGTTTATTAATGCAAGATAGATTTATGGATATAGCTTTCTCAATAATGATGGTGTAAGTGTTTTATCTGAATGGTTTTTCATTTACGGTACTAAGTTTCGGGATGCATACTAGCATTGTGACGTTGTTACCTGTTTGTGACGTGTACTAACCTGATATATGTTTTGTTAACGTGCGTGAAGATGAATACGTGCACGTGGAATTGGGTGACACTTGTGCACATAATTGAACGGCCGTACAATTTTTTTTGAGGAAGCATGCTTTTATTCAAGTCGCAAAATAGTACAAAGTTTTTGATATGTACAAGCACACCCTAAAACACGGACAAAAAACTAGAATAACAAAGAGCAACCTAAAACAACCAGTAAAACATGAAGATCTTCGAAGGTAAACCTTGCGAGAAGACCCATGCAACACAAACATCTATAGTTATATTTAAGCAGGTCATCATCTTCAACCATGGTATAATCACCATTATGCTGCTCCCCCTTTTCTTCGCTTCCGCGCCGAAAAGACGAGAATATACATACGCATCTAACACACCTGCATCAACCTTCGCCATATCTGGTTTTGAGTACCGATGTATGTGTCCCTTCCATATGGAAGAGAAATAGGATCTGGTTCCGGTGCCACGGTCGGACCAACTGCCCGGCAAAGTAGGATATCCCTCCAGCAGTAGCACAAAGGAGGAAGAAATGCAGCATGAAACCATACCGATGCTGAGGTAGAAGAATCTCTGTCTCCACACAACCACCACCCATCTGAGGACCAACCTGGCCAGTGCCGGTCGACCTCTAGACAACGTAGCCCGCGATCTCGACGAGATCCGGGACCCCCACCCCGCTGGCTCCTAGACGAAGGCAAGAGTCCTGCCTGACCGCGAATGGGGCCGAAGAAAACTTACTCAATCGCGACGCCCCGCGACGGTCTGGGCAGCGACTCCCTCAACCCTAACCCTACTGAGAACCAATCAAGGCACAAATCCGAGGTCCCCCTCCCTCCTGCCGCTGGAGCGGGTGACGGAGGGAGGGGGTACCAGCAGCGGCGTCGGTGGCTCACAAAGGGCACCTGCTGTCGCCTACTTTTTGCCTCGCTACGATCCGATATTTTCGGAGGCAGTTTCTCTCGTTCCTGCTTACCGCACCTTGAACAACCATACATACTATATCCAATAGTGGGTTCAAACTGGAGTGGTTTCGCGCGGGTCACAAGACTTTCACACACACACACACACACACA
>NC_041386.1:526035391-526040088 GCF_002162155.2 Triticum dicoccoides | reverse complement strand
GAATTACTCTGTTTAGTCGTGTTATATATGATGATAGTGTAATCTAGGTACGTTTTTTGCAACTAAATACCGGTTTTAAATAGGAATCTCGCTCGTTGGTGGATTTTGCTCTCGAGTAGTGATGAAATTGCGTTTTTTACATTTTTACTGCCTGAGTTGTTTGACCTGAACTTCTCCTAGTGCTAGGTTGAACTTCTGCCAACATTGCCCAAACGTGGCTTGCGATATACCGTTGGAAAGCTATGGACACCAGTATCATGATCCAAGTTAAATTTTTGACAAAATGTAAGCGGTTTAAGATCAATTTTGAAAACTGTTTTTCCCTCATACAAAAAACGTGAGTCGTATTTTTGATCACATTTTTAAACCGTTTATCGGAATGAGGCAAATAATATTGCGTTGGAAAGCTGCTGCAAAACCGCTCTTTCCACATGTTGAAAGTTTTCTCTAATTCCCTATGGATAAAGAGTAATTTTGAAAATCGTAGAATTTCGTAAACAGAATAACCGAGTTCGTATTTTCGATGCCATTTCTAAACGGCTAATCCAACTGAGGCAAATAATATGGCGTTGGAAAGCTTATGAAAATGCGCTACTTTTTCATGTTAAAAGTTTTTTTCTAATTTTGAACGGTTTAAAAGTAATTTAGAAAACGATACATGTTCCACCGAGTTCGTATTTTCGAGCTAATTTTTTAACCGTACGTCCGAATGCAGCAAACGATATGGCATTGGAAATCTTGAACAAATGCGAAACTTTTTTGTACATATTGTTTCTCCCAATTCCTTACTGTTTTAAGTCAAATTTGAAAATGGCCAAAAACACATTTTCCTCGTAATTTCTACCAACTTTATCAGAATGAGGCAAATAATATACCGCTGAAAAGCTACGGAAAATGCGAAACTTTTCCATGTTGATGGTTTTCTATGATTCCTAGCCGTTTTCATGTAATTTATAAAACAACGAGATCATTCGTTCTGCCTTTATCACGAAACAGATTGTTCGAAAATGCACCGCATGAAGAATCTGAACTTCTCGGGGCGTGTACCTGAACTTCACTCTGTTTTTCACGTGATTTTTTTGCTCGTAGCTCTCCATCCACCCACCGGAATTGAGCAAGTGATATACCAGTGGAAAGCTGCTGTAAGCACACATCTTTCCTGTGTTGATCGTTTTTTCATACCCGCGATAATTTTAAAAGTTTTTCATCTAAAATTCATTTAGTGTAGTAGTTAAACTTCCTGCTGTTTTCACGTTGAACTTCTGTGACGTATTTTTTTGTAATTTTTCTCATCCATTCGTTAGTGTTACACAAATGATTTTCCTTTTGTACAAACCTGTCACACCCTCGATGCGACTATAGCTCCCACGTGTCGAGGCACGACTTAGAGACATAATCGCATTGAAGGCATATGTCGCAAGTTAGGCAATCTTCAAAACATCCCATGTAATATGAATAATAAAGGGGAGATAACATAGTTGGCTTACACTCGCCACGTCAATCAAGTACATAAATAACATTACATCATCCAAACACTCATGGCCCGACTACGGCACCAAAATAAAAGAGAACCCAACATGCGACACGGTCCCAATCGCCCCCAACTGGGCACCACTACTGATCATCAGGAAAGGAAACATAATAACGTTGAGAGTCTTCGTCGAACTCCCACTTGAGCTCATACGCGTATCCTGAAGCGGAATCATCAGGCCCTGCATCTGGTGTAATAGTAATCTGTGAGCCACAGGGACTCAGCAATCTCGCACCCTCGCGATCAAGACTATTTAAGCTTGTAGGTAAGTCAGGGTAAAAAATATGTGGAGCTGCAGCAAACGACTAGCAAGTATGGTGGCTAACTTATTCGCAAAAGAGAGCGAGAAGAGGAGGCAAAGCGCGAGCGAGAAACTAGAGAGCAACCTGCGCAAACATTAGTCCAACACCATGTCCACTTCCCGGACTCCGCCGAGAAGAGGCCATCACGGTAACACACTCAGTTGATTCATTTTAATTAATTAAGGTTCAAGTTATCTACAACCGGACATTAACAAATTCCCATCTGCCATAACCGCGGGCACGGCTTTCGAAAGTTCAAATCCCTGCAGGGGAGTCCCAACTTAGCCCATGACAAGCTCTCACGGTCAACAAAGGAATAGACCTCCTCCCAAGACATTCCGATCAGACTCGGTATCTCGGTTACTCAAGACACTTTGACAGGTTAAAACAAGACCAGCAACACCGCCCGAATGTGCCGTCAAATCCCGATAAGAGCTGCACATATCTCGTTCTCAGGGCACACTCAGATGAGACATCCTACGAGTAAAACCAACCCTCAAGTTGCCCCGAGGTGGCCCCGCAGTCTACTTGGTCGGACCAACACTCAGAGGAGCACTGGCCCGGGGGGGGGGGGTTAAAATAAGATGACCCTCGGGCTCCGAAAACCCAGGGGAAAAGAGGCTAGGTGGCAAATGGTAAAACCAAGGTTGGGCATTGCTGGAAAAGCTTTAATCAAGGCGAAATGTCAAGGGGTTCTCATTATAACCCAACCGCGTAAGGAACGCAAAATCCGGGAACATAACACCGATATGACGGAAACTAGGGCGGCAACAGTGGAACAAAACACTAGGCGAGAGGCCGAGCCTTCCACCCTTTACCAAGTATATAGATGCATTAAGATAACATAGCAATATAATGATATCCCAACAAGTAAATAAATGTTCCAACAAGGAACGGCCTTCAATCTTCACCTGCAACTAGCAACGCTATAAGAGGGGCTGAGCAAAGCGGTAACATAGCCAATCAACGGTTTGTTAGGACAAAGGTGGGTTAGAGGTTTGGCATGGCAATTTGGGAGGCTTGAAAGCAAGTGGTAGGCATCGTAGCAATGGCATAGCAAAAGAGCGAGCAAACTAGCATAGCAAAGATAGTAGTGATTTCGAGGGTATGATCATCTTGCCTGCACAGTTGTCAGAGTTGACTGGATCCTCGAAAGCAAACTCAACGGGCTCCTCGTTAGCGAACTCGTCTCCCGGCTCTACCCAAACAAGACAAACAAGCAACAAGGACACAATCAACCACGTGCAAACTCAAACAACACAATGCAAAGATGATATGCTATGCGGGATGCGATGCGGGATGCAAAAAGCAAGATATGACAGGAAATGCATGAACCTGGCCTCAACTTGGAATTCCAAGTGTGCCACTGGAAAGATGAGATGAAATCGCTTGAAAACGATATAAAGAACTCCGGAATCGGAGTTACGGTTTGAAAATGGCAAGCGATTCAAAAATGACACCGGTCTACGATTTACAGCAAGTAGGCATCTAACTGCAATGAGATGAACATGCTACAGCACCCAAACAAGACAACAAAATACATGGCAGGGATGCACACAAGATGCTTAACAAAAGTCTAGCACTGAGCTACGGCCAATTCATCCATTAACAGGTTCAAACAAGCATGGCAAAAATGCATATGGCAAACAGATCTCAGACTTAGTGAAATCAACACTTGTCTAGAATTTCAGATCAGGTAGCCCCCTTCGGAGCAACAAAACTACATGCTACAGGATCTGAACATGGCAAAGTAAAACATGGCATGGAGCTACTCAAAGAGCTTAACAAAAGTCCCTTAGTGACCTTGAGCCAAAAGGGATCAGAAAATACAATTTCAAGCATGTGAACATAGCAAAAACATAATCAGTTTTCATACTTAATGAAAACTGACACATGCTGAAATATAACTCAAGTAGGCATGTTTACGAGCTTGATGCACTCACTACGGTGCAAGTCATGGAAAGACAAGCATACACCCATCAAGAAGGCACAAAACACAAGCTGGACATGGCAAGAACAATAGCATAGCATGGGATCAACTACAACATCACCGGCAAAATTGCAAACAAGTTGACAATCTGCCCAGATTCGCAAAGTAGCAAAACTAGAGCTCGATTGACTCAAGCTAGGGTGCTCCATAATTGCAAACAAAGACATGGATGGATAGAGCACTACAATATTAACAAAACATCCTTACTGATCATCCTCAAAAGAGGCACGGATCACTAGGAAACAACATGAACATATGGCCTCATGAGATAAACAGCTCCAGGACTTAGTGAAATTACTGTCCCTGAAAACAGAATTAGCAAGTGCACCACTTTGCAAGCTTGCACAAGTCACCACACACATCATAAAAATATATGGGTTGCACCTCTGGAAAGATGACAAAACCATTAACAAAACACATGTAGAGCATCAGGGAATAGCATGCACACATTAATCATGGCAAAAATGACAAAAACCTAAATGGAGTAGCAGATCTGACAATTAACTCAAGTAGCCCTCTTCTAACAGCATTTCGGGCATCAAGATGAACTCAAATGAAAATGATGCAATGGAATGAAATGATTTACTCTTTGAGATGAACATTTTGATATGCTATATGCATGAATTGGAGCTACGGATGCGAAGTTATGGAGCTACGAACATGAGCACTTGGACTGAAAATTTCGGGACTTAGAAGAATAAAAACACCTCCGGATCTAGGGTTAGACCCGGCATGCGAATCGAGGTTGGATCCGGGCTCGCCGGAGTTCCCTGTACGCCGGAGCTCGCCGGAGGAAGGAGGAGGCCGGCCCGGGGCTCGCCGGAGTGGCGGCCGGAGCGCGGGGCCCGAGGGGCGCGGCGGCGGAGGCGGTGGG
>NC_041386.1:526014648-526034911 GCF_002162155.2 Triticum dicoccoides | reverse complement strand
GGAGCAGCGAGGCGCGGGCGGCGGATGGATGGGCCTTGGTGGCCGGCTGCGGGCTTCCCGGGCCCGGGCGGCGCGGGGATCTGGGGACCGGGCGCGGGCGAATGGCACGCTGCCACGTGGCGGCGGTGGCGGCGGGATTTTTCGTCCGGCGGCGGGCGGACACGTCCGGCCGCGCGGAGAGGAGGGGGATCTAGGTCTAGGGTGGATTTGATCCGGAAATTTCGGGGGAGATGCTATTTTATAGGTAGAGGGAGCTACGAGAGTCCAAATGGGGTGCGGTTTTCGGCCACGCGATCGTGATCAAACACTCTAGATGATGGAGCATAGTTAGGTGGGTTTTGGGCCAAAATGGAGGGGTGTTGGGCTGCAACACACACGAGGCCTTTTCGGTCCCTCGGTTAACCGTTGGAGTATCAAACGAAGTTCAAATGGTACGAAACTTGATAGGCGGTCTACCGGTAGTAAACCAAGGTCGCTTGGCAAGTCTCGGTCCAATCCGGAAATGTTTAATCCCCACACACGAAAGAAAGCTAGAAATGGCCACCGGAGGAGAACGAAGCGCCAGAATGCAAAACGGACAACGGGGAAAATGCTCGAATGCATGTGACGAACACGTATGCAAATGCAATGCACATGATGACATGATATGAGATGCATGACAACGATCACAACACACAGAGACAATGACCCGAACCCGAGAAAATAAATATAACTTAACGCCAGAAACGGCAAGAGTTGGAGTACAAATAGGGAAAGTTACATCCGGGGTGTTACAAAACCCTTCTCACAATAATTTTTTTAACTTCCTCCGACCGAGGACTTGAACTTATAACAACAAAAAATTTGGACTTTGCCTTTTTATTCAGTTTTTTCTCATATGAAACACACACGTGATTCATATTTTGGACTTTGCCTTTTCTCTGTTATTTCAATTTGAACTTCACCTTTTTATATTTTGAGTAAAGAATTGTATTAGATTTTTATACGGAAAAAATCAAACATGGAAATACAAGGTGAACCTCTCTTGCAAGAATTTTTGAACTTCTTCGGACAAAGCACTTGAACTTCTTTCAACAAACCTTTAAAATTTTATTTTTCTATACTTTTATTCTCACCTGAAATGCTTTCCTTGCAGTAGTTGAACTTCTCATTATTTTCACTTTAAACTTCTATCACGTATTTTTGTTCAACCTCTCTCACAAGAATTTTCAAACTTTCTCAGGCCGAGTACTTGAACTTCTAGCAACAAAACTTTCGGCCTTTATTTTTTCATTCCTTTTTTCATACAAATGCACACCGCATAGTACGTGAACTTCTGTCAGTTATCAAACTGAACTTCTCCCGGTTACGTGAAAATATTTGAGTTTCTTATAGACATTGACCCCTCCACATTTTTAAATATCGAACTTCTCTATTTTGTAATTTGGACTTCTTCGTTTATTTCTTTTAGCATCAAAGTATCCTAGATTGTCATAAATATTGGACCCCTCCACATTTTTTAAAATTTTGATTTATTTGTAAAAACATAGACACAAACGGGAGAGAGAATTATGTGTGCATAAAGTGGGTTGCAATTTCCAACTTTCCCTCGTCGAGCACTTGAACTTCTAGCAGAAAATGTTTTTCATTTTATGAGTTGGTTTTAAAAAGCCAAAATGGCATTGGTTTTTGTTTTTGTTTTCCGAACTTGTAAATCTTAGGTTTTAATAAACTCCAAACGTCCATGTTATTTTAATTCGAACGTCATGTTGGTTTTATTTTCTATTAGCGGTTAGAATCTGAATTTTTAATAAACATTAAAGCACTCCATTTCTTCAATTTGAACTTCTAGGTTTATTTTAGAAACGGGGAAATCCATTTTCTAATTAAATTTTCTAAACTTTTTTTGTTATTTTTACTTGAGCTTCGGTTTTGGAAACTTGTTGAACATAAGCATTTCCGAAACTGAAACCAACATATCAAAACTGCCCCCATCTTTTCTTTTTATTCTTTTTTTCTCATACGAAATGCACACCATGCAATATGTGAACTTTCGGCAGATATCAATTTGGACTTATCTCTATTTTGCTTTAGTAACTGAAAAAAAATCTGACTGGGGGGGGGGAGTAGGACTCCCCCCTTTCCTAGTTGGATTAGGACTTGGGAGGGGGAAGGAGTGGAGAAGAAGGAAAGGGGGGCGCCGCCCCCCTCTCCTTGTCCTATTCGGACTGGGGGGAGGGGCGCGCAGCCCAGACCTAGCCACCTCTCCTCTCTTCCACCTAGGCGCACTAAGGCCCATTAGGTTCCCGGGGGGTTCCGGTAACCTCCCGGTACTCCGGAAAAATCCCGATTTTACCCGGAACTCTTCCGATGTCCAAATGTAGGCTTCCAATACATCAATCTTCATGTCTCGACCATTTCGAGACTCCTCGTCATGTCCGTGATCACATTCGGGACTCCAAACTACCTTCGGTACATCAAAACATATAAACTCATAAAACCGATCGTCACAGAACTTTAAGCGTGCGGACCCTACGGGTTTGAGAACTATGTAGACATGACCGAGACATGTCTCCGGTTAATAACCAATAGCGGAACCTGGATGCTCATATTGGTTCCTACATATTCTACGAAGATCTTTATCGGTCAGACCGCATAACAACATATGTTGTTCTCTTTGTCATTGGTATGTTACTTGCCCGAGATTCGATCATCGGTATCCCAATACCTAGTTCAATCTCGTTACCGGCAAGTCTCTTTACTCGTTTCGTAATGCACTATCCCGCAACAAACTCATTAGTTGTATTGCTTGCAAGGCTTATAGTGATGTGCATTACCGAGAGGGCCCAGAGATACCTCTCCGACAATCCGAGTGACAAATCCTAATCTTGATCTATGCCAACTCAAAAAGTACCATGGGAGACACCTGTAGAGCACTTTATAATCACCCAGTTACATTGTGACGTTTGGTAGAACACAAAGTGTTCCTCCGGTATTCGGGAGTTGCATAATCTCATAGTCATAAGAACATGTATAAGTCATGAAGAAAGCAATAGCAGTAAACAAAAACGATCAAGTGCTAAGCTAACGGAATGGGTCAAGTCAATCACATCAATCTCCTAATGATGTGATCCCATTGATCAAATAACAACTCATGTCTATGGTTAGGAAACTTAACCATCTTTGATCAATGAGCTAGTCAAGTAGAGGCATACTAGTGACACTATGTTTGTCTATGTATTCTCACATGTATTATGTTTCCGGTTAATACAATTCTAGCATGAATAATAAACATTTATCATGAAATAAGGAAATAAATAATAACTTTATTATTGCCTCTAGGGCATATTTCCTTCAACAGTTACCTCATCAAGTTCTACTTTCCTTCCACTCACTTCTTTCGAGAGAAACTCCCTCTCTAGAAAGGATCCATTCTTAGCAACAAATGGCTTTCCTTCGGATCTGTGATAGAAGGTGTACCCAACAGTCTCCTTTGGGTATCCTATGAAGACACATTTCTCCGATTTAGGTTCGAGCTTATCAGGTTGAAGCTTTTTCACATAAGCATCGCATCCCCAAACTTTAAGAAATGACAACTTTGGTTTCTTGCCAAACCATAGTTCATAAGGCATCGTCTCAACGGATTTAGATGGTGCCCTATTTAACGTGAATGCAGCTATCTCTAAAGCATAACCCCAAAATGATAGCGGTAAATCAATAAGAGACATCATAGATCACACCATATCTAGTAAAGTACGATTACGGCGTTCGGACACACCATTACGCTGTGGTGTTCCGGGTGGCGTGAGTTGCGAAACTATGCCGCATTGTTTCAAATGAAGACCAAACTCGTAACTCAAATATTATCCTCCACGATCAGATCGTAAAACTTTTTTTTACGATGATTTTCCAGTTCACTCTGAAATTCTTTGAACTTTTCAGATGTTTCAGACTTATGTTTCATCAAGTAGATATACCCATATCTGCTCAAATCATCTGTGAAGGTGAGAAAATAACGATACCCTCCGCGAGCCTCAACATTCATCGGGCCACATACATCAGTATGTATGATTTCCAACAAATCTGTTGCTCGCTCCATAGTTCCGGAGAACTGCGTTTTAGTCATCTTGCCCATGAGGCATGGTTCGCAAGTACCAAGTGATTCATAATCAAGTGATTCCAAAAGTCCATCAGAATGGAGTTTCTTCATGCGCTTTACACCAATATGACCTAAACGGCAGTGCCACAAATAAGTTGCACTATCATTATCAACTATGCATCTTTTGGCTTCAACATTGTGAATATGTGTATCACTACTATTGAGATTCATTAAAAATAGACCACTCTTCAAGGGTGCATGACCATAAAAGATATTACTCATATATATAGAACAACCATTATTCTCTGATTTAAATGAATAACCGTCTCGCATCAAACAAGATCTAGATATAATGTTCATGCTCAACGCTGGCACCAAATAACAATTATTCAGGTCTAAAACTAATCCCGAAGGTATATGTAGAGCTATTGTGCCGACGGCGATCACATCGACTTTGGAACCATTTCCCACGTGCATCGTCACCTCGTCCTTAGCCAATCTTCGCTTAATCTGTATCCCTGTTTCGAGTTGCAAATATTAGCAACAGAACCAGTATCAAATACCCAGGTGCTACTGCGAGCTTTAGTAAGGTACACATCAATAACATGTATATCACATATACCTTTGTTCACCTTTCCATCCTTCTTATCCACCAAATACTTGGGGCAGTTCCACTTCCAGTGACCAGTCCCTTTGCAGTAGAAGCACTCAGTCTCAGGCTTAGGTCCAGACTTGGGTTTCTTCTCTTGAGCAGCAACTTGTTTGCCATTCTACTTGAAGTTCCCTTTCTTCTTCCCTTTACCCTTTTTCTTCAAACGGTGGTCTTGTTGACCATCAACACTTGATGCTCCTTCTTGATTTCTACCTTCGCAACCTTTAGCATTGCGAACAGCTCGGGAATTGTCTTGTCCATCCCTTGCATGTTATAGTTCATCACGAAGCTCTTGTAGCTTGGTGGCAGTGATTGAAGAACTCTGTCAATGACACTATCAACTGGAAGATTAACTCCCAGTTGTCTTAAGTGATTGTGGTACCCAGACATTCTGAGTATATGTTCACCGACAGAACTATTCTCCTCCATTTTGCAGTTGTAGAACTTATTGGAGACTTCATATCTATCAATCCGGGCATTTTCTTGAAATATTAACTTCAACTCCTGGAACATCTCATATGCTCCACGACATTCAAAACATCGTTGAAGTCCCGGTTCTAAGCCGTAAAGCATGGCACACTGAACTATCGAGTAGTCATCACCTTTGCTCTGCCAGACGTTCACAACATCTGGCGTTGCTCCTGCAGTGGGTTTGGCACCTAGCGGTGCTTCCAGGACATAATTCTTCTGTGCAGCAATGAGGATAATCCTCAAGTTACAGACCCAGTCCGTGTAATTGCTACCATCATCTTTCAACTTTGCTTTCTCAAGGAACACATTAAAATTCAACGGAACAACAACACGAGCCATCTATCTACAACAACATAGACAAGCAAAATACTATCAGGTACTAAGTTCATGATAAATTAAAGTTCAATTAATCATATTACTTAAGAACTCCCACTTAGACAGACATCCCTCTGATCATCTAAGTGATCACGTGATCCAAATCAACTAAACCATGACCGATCATCACGTGAATGGAGTAGTTTTCAATGGTGAACATCACTATGTTGATCATATCTACTATATGATTCACGCTCGACCTTTCGGTCTCAGTGTTCCGAGGCCATATCTGCATATGCTAGGCTCGTCAAGTTTAACCCAAGTATTTCTACGTGTGCAAAACTGGCTTGCACCCATTGTATGTGAACGTAGAGCTTATCACACCCCATCATCATGTGGTGTCTCGGCACGACGAACTTTGGCAACGGTGCATACTCAGGGAGAACACTTGTACCTTGAAATTTAGTGAGAGATCATCTTATAATGCTACCGTCAGTCAAGAAGAGTAAGATGCATAAAGGATAAACATCACATGCAATCAATATAAGTGATATGATATGGCCATCATCATCTTGTGCCTTTGATCTCCATGTCCAGGGCACCGTCATGTCACCATCATCACCAGCGCGACACCTTGATCTCCATCGTAGCATCGTTGTCGTCTTGCCAACTATTGCTTCTACGACTATCGCTACCGCTTAGTGATAAAGTAAAGCAATTACAGGGCGACTGCATTGCATACAATAAAAGCGACAACGATATGGCTCCTGCCAGTTGCCGATAACTCCGTTACAAAACATGATCATCTCATAAAATAAAATATAACATCATGCTTTAACCATATCACATCACAACATGCCCCACAAAAACAAGTTAGACGTCCTCTACTTTGTTGTTGCAAGTTTTATGTGGCTGCTACGGGCTGAGCAAGAACCGTTCTTACCTACGCATCAAAACCACAACGATATTTCGTCAAGTTACTGTTGTTTTAACCCTGAAAAAGGACTAGGCGTAGTCACACTCGGTTCAACTAAAGTTGGAGAAACTGGCACCCGCCAGCCACCTGTGTGCAAAGCACATCGGTAGAACCAGTCTCGCGTAAGCGTACGCGTAATGTCGGCCCAGGCCGCTTCATCCAACAATACCGCCGAACCAAAGTATGACATGCTGGTAAGTAGTATGACTTGTATCGCCCACAACTCACTTGTGTTCTACTCATGCATATAACATCTACGCATAAACCTGGCTCGGATCCCACTGTTGAGGAACGTAGTAATTTCAAAATTTTCCTACGCACACGCAGGATCATGGTGATGCATAGCAACGAGAGAGGAGAGTATCGTCTACGCACCCTCATAGATCGTAAGCGGAAGCATTACGAGAACATGGTTGATGTAGTTGTACGTCTTCATGATCCGACTGATCAAAGTATCGAACGTACGACACCTCTGAGTTCAGCACATGTTTAGCTTGATGACGTCCCATGAACTCCGATCCAGCGGAGCTTCACAGGAAAGTTCCATCAGCATGACAGAGTGATGACGATGATGATGTTGCTACCGACGCAGGGCTTCGCCTAATCACCGCTACAATATGATCGAGGTGGATTATGGTGGAGGGGGGCACCGCACACGGCTTGGAACAATCAACTTGTGTGTTCTAGGGTGCCCCCCTGCCCCCATATATAAAGGAGCAAGGGGGGAGGCCGGCCGGCCCTTGCAGGGCGCGCCAGGAGGAGGGGTCCTCCTCCTAGTAGGAGTAGGACTCCCCTTTCCTACTCCTACTAGGAGGGGGGAAGGAAGGAGGATAGGGAGAAGGAAAGGGGGGCGCCGCCCCCCCTTCCCTAGTTCAATTGGGACCACAGGGGGAGGGGGCACGCGGCCTGCCCTGGCCGGCCCTCTCTCTCTCCACTAAGGCCCATGTGGCCCATTACTTCTCCCGGGGGGTTCCGGTAACCCTCCGGCTCTCCGGTTTTCTCCGAAATCACCCGGAACACTTCCGGTGTCCGAATATAGTCATCCAATATATCAATCTTTATGTCTCGACCATTTTGAGACTCCTCGTCATGTCCGTGATCACATCCGGGACTCCGAACTTCCTTCGGTACATCAAATCACATAAACTCATAATACCGATCGTCATTGAACGTTAAGCGTGCGGACCCTACGGGTTCGAGAACTATGTAGACATGGCCGAGACACGTCTCAGGTCAATAACCAATAGTGGAATCTAGATGTTCATATTGGTTCCTACATATTCTACGAAGATCTTTATCGGTCAAACCGCATAACAACATACGTTGTTCCCTTTGTCATCGGTATGTTACTTGCCCGAGATTCGATCGTCGGTATCTCAATACCTAGCTCAATCTCGTTACCGGCAAGTCTCTTTACTCATTCCATAATGCATCATCCCACAACTAACTCATTAGTTGCATTGCTTGCAAGGCTTATAGTGATGTGCATTACCGAGAGGGCCCACAGATACCTCTCCGACAATCGGAGTGACAAATCCTAATCTCGATCTATGCAAACACAACAAGTACCATCGGAGACACCTGTAGAGCACCTTTATAATCATCCAGTTATGTTGTGACATTTTTTAGCACACAAAGTGTTCCTCCGGTAATCGGGAGTTGCATAATCTCATAGTCATAGGAACATGTATAAGTCATGAAGAAAGCAATAGCATTAAACTAAAACGATCAAGTGCTAAGCTAACGGAATGGGTCAAGTCAATCACATCATTCTCCTAATGATGTGATCATGTTTATCAAATGACATCTCATGTCTATGGTTAGGAAACATAACCATCTTTGATCAACGAGCTAGTCAAGTAGAGGCATACTAGTGACACTTTGTTTGCCTATGTATTCACACATGTATTATGTTTCCGGTTAATACAATTCTAGCATGAATAATAAACATTTATCATGAAATAAGGAAATAAATAATAACTTTATTATTGCCTCTAGGGCATATTTCCTTCACTAGCTTGGTGATGCATAGCAACGAGAGGGAAGAGTGTTGCCCATGTACCCTCGTAGACCATAAGCGAAAGCGTTATGACAACGCGGTTTATGTATCCGTGCGTCTTCATGATTCGACCGATCCTAGTACCGAAAGTACTGCACCTCCGCTATCTACACACGTTTAGCTCGGTGGCATCCCACGAACTCTTGATCCAGCTAAGTGTCGAGGGAGAGTTTCGTCAGCACGACAGCGTGATGATGGTGATGATGTATCTACTGGCGCATGACTTCGCCTAAGCACTACGACGATATGATCGAGGTGGATTATGGTGGAGGGGGGCACCGCACACGGCTAAAACTGTTGTCTGTTGTGTGTTCTATGGTGCCCCTTCCCCCGTGTATAAAGGAGCAAGGGGGAGGCCGGCCGGCCCTAGGGCACTCCAAGGATAGGAGGAGTCCTCCTCCTAGTAGGAGTAGGACTCCCCTTTTCCTAGTCCTACTGGGTGGGGGAAAGGAAGGAGGAGAGGGAGAAGGAAAGGGGGGCGCCGCCCCCTTCCCTAGTGCAATTCGGACCAGAGGGGGAGGGGTGCGCGGCCTGCCCTGGCTGGCCCTCTCTCTCTCTCTACTAAGGCCCATGTGGCCCATTAGTTCCCCGGGGGGTTCCTATAACCCTCCGGCACTCCGGTTTTCTCCGAAATCACCTGGAACACTTCCGGTGTTTGAATATAGTCGTCCAATATATCAATCTTTATTTCTCGACCATTTCGAGACTCCTCGTCATGTCCATGCTCATATCCGGGACTCTGAACTACCTTCGGTACATCAAAATACATAAAATCATAATACCGATCGTCACCGAATGTTAAGCGTGCGGATCCTACGGGTTCGAGAACTATGTAGACATGACCGAGACTCATCTTCAGTCAATAACCAATAGCGGAACCTGGATGTTCACATTGTCTCCCACATATTCTACGAAGATATTTATCGGTCAAACCGCATAACAACATACGTTGTTCCATTTGTCATCGGTATGTTACTTGCCCGAGATTCGATCGTCGGTATCTCATTATCTAGTTTAATCTCATTACCGAAAAGTCTCTTTACTCATTCCGTAATGCATCATTCTGCAACTAACTCATTAGTCACATTTCTTGCAAGGCTTATAGTGATGTGCATTACCGAGAAGGCCTAGAGATACCTCTTCGATACTCGGAGTGACAAATCCTAATCTCGATATATGCCAACTTAACAAACACCATCGGCGACACCTGTAGAACACCTTTATAATCACCAAGTTATGTTGTGACGTTTGGTAGCACACAAAGTGATCCTCCGGTATTTGGGAGTTGCATAATCTCATAGTCATAGGAACATGTATAAGTCATGAAGAAAGCAATAGCAATATACTAAATGATCAAGTGCTAAGCTAACAGAATGGGTCAAGTCAATCACATCATTCTCTAATGATGTGATCCTGTTAATCAAATGACAACTCATGTCTATGGCTAGGAAACTTAACCATCTTTGATTCAACGAGCTAATCAAGTAGAGGCATACTAGTGACACTCTGTTTGTCTATGTATTCACACATGTACTAAGTTTCCGGTTAATACAATTCTTGCATGAATAATAAACATTTATCATGATATAAGGAAATATAAATAACAACTTTATTATTGCCTCTAGGGCATATTTCATTCAGCTTTCGGCGTTGTTTTTGGTGCTTGTGTAGAGGTTCAATCCAGACGTGAATCGCTGGCGGCGGCATATGCATCATGGGATTCTGCGTTGGTTTCCCCGCAAAAAAAGGATTATGCGTCGGTTTTCTGTAACATGTGACCAACGGCCAAGCAAATACGATCTACACAACTCTGCAATCCCATTGGGAGATGGTGTTTTGATGTGGTACATGGCGCATACTTTTTGATTCACGGCAACGACTTTTCGAGGAAACCGTGGTTCACTAGCCTGTTCGGGTCATTGAGGATCTATGTTTGAACTCGCATATGTAGAGCATGTATAACGTCCATGTGCAATGATCTGAGCTATTTCATGACTGGAACAAACAGAACCAATCCTCGCGTATGTGGTCGCTTGTGATTTTTGAAGAAACAGAACCAGTCGAACTTTAGCTTTCATTAGAAGTGGACGTCACCTATAAGTGAATAGATACAGTTTCTTGCAAATCTGGTCAGACTGCAAATTTGGACACAAGAAGGATGGGCCAAGAAACTGACCATGTTGCTTTCTTTATTATAGTTTTTCTGGCAGTTTGGGCCTTTTCTAATTAGTGAAGCTCAACTCATACTGTGCATGTTATTTATCCCCTTTTGTCTTATTTTTCCATTTTTGTGTTTTTTTCAAATATAATCTGGCAGCACATTGTTCTAAATAGTAAAAAAAGTGATATAATTTGTTTCCCTAATTTTCAACATTTTTGTGTGGCTGTGGCCATGGGGTAGGTGTGCGAGGGGGAGGGGGTTGGGGCCAACATTTTTAATAAACAATAATTTTTTCGTGAAGTTAAATTTTTTAACACCATTTTTTCTGAACCTTCAAACTGTTCCACCTAAAGAATTTGAATGTTTGTCGGAATTGAGCAAAAAACTTTTTTCAAACGCTTCAAATGGAATCCTTTTTTATTTTGAACTTACTGGGATTTTGCATTAAAATCTTTTCAAAACACCGAACTGGTCATTTTTTAAATTCAGACATCTATGTTTCTATTTTTTGAAACCATTTTTTCTTGTTTTAATTTGAACATATCATTTTTTTAATAAACAATAATTTTTTCATGAAGTTAAATTTTTTAACACCATTTTGTACGAACCTTCAAACTGTTCCACCTAAAGAATTTGAACGTTTGTCGGAATTGACCAAAAAACTTTTTCCAAACGCTTCAAATGAAATCCTTTTTTTATTTTGAACTTACTGGGATTTTGCATTAAAATCTTTTCAAAACACTAAACTGATCATTTTTTAAAATTCAGACTTCTATGTTTCTATTTTTTGAAACCATTTTTCTTGTTTTTAATTTGAACATATCATTTTTTAATTCAAAATATTTTTAAATTTGAACTGGTATTGTTTTTAATTTGAACTGATTATTCTCTTTAATTCGAAACAAATTTTTATCCAAACTGATTATTCTCTTTAATTTAAAATGATCATTCATTTTTTTAATTTGAACTAATCATGGTTTTTAATTCAAACTGGCCATTTCTTTTATTTCAAACTGATCATTGTTTTAATTTCGTACTGATCAATGTTTTTAATTCAAACCGTTTTATTCATTCTTGCACGCATATCAAACTGTCATGTATACCTTCTTTCCAGAAGTAACAATTATATCATCATAGAAAGAAAATTTTCCACAGATAATACATGTACAAGAATGACATATACACCGCACAAACCGCACATTTTTATACATGAATGACATAACACGCTCCCTACTGTTTAGATTGATGCGGAATTTGATGCACCATAGTGTACATGATGCACCTTCCCTACTGTTCAGATTGGGTAGATCGTTAAGTTCCATAACACGCTCATCCACGCAGCACACGGAGGTAGACACATTGGTCACATGGAAGGAAGATCAGGAGCAGCCGCGCAAGGCAGAGCTCGTGAGGACGCCACGCCCATCGGACTGTGGGACGGCGCGTCTTGGGGGTCGATGGTGTGGCGCGTCGCGGGTGCCGGCAAGTGCGGCTGCAAGTGGCTTCTAAGGTCTAACCTATCTGCAATAATTAACAATGTATTAATCCTGCACTCATGTATCCAAAGTGATATTCTCACAAATTACTGGAGTTCGGCTGCTCCCCGACATAGCAAGACTGCTACTACTACTACAAATTTAAATGTTGTATACATGTAGCCTATACTAACATAGAAGAGATTAAACATTGTCAATTTGATGTACTTTTTTTGTTCTGTGTACTGACATCAAGAAAGAGTACATAAAGATATGATGGATGAGCATTAATATAAGGCAAGACATTTGAAGGATTGCTCACACTAAAATAAGAAATTGTACTGAACTTAAAATAAGATTTGCACTGAACTAAAACTAGAAGTTGAACTGAACTAAAATAGATCTTTGTTTAGGCATTTAAGCAAATACCTGGCGGCAAAAGAAAAGTGACTGACATTTAGAAATAAACACAATGGTATAGAAACAATTCATGCAAGAATGAGAAGTATGACTCCGACATTTTAGAAACAAACAAATGACTAGCGTAGCAAATGTTTGAACTGAAACAACTGAACTCGCAATACATGTGGACAATATGGACTAGAACATTGTGTTTTGTGCACCCGCTCGAAGTGAAACAATTGAACTTGCAGCACATCTGAATGTGGACATGGAGGCAGGGGATCTTGTGGGTGACAACAAAACCTCAGCGCAACCACAATAAGTCAGAGATGAGGCGGCATCATGAATTAATAGAGCTAGAGAGATTTGAGAGGAGTAGCAACAACATGCAAGAGAGAGAGAGAGAGAGAAAGCGGAGGAGAGCATCAACCGTGCACATGTTGGAGGAGTACAGGAGCCGTGAGCTACATTGGTAGCCGGAGGCGGAGGCCTAGTAGGGGCACTGGCAACATGCGCATGTTGGACCTTTTACATTCTTCTTTCATATTTGAACCACTAATTTTTCCACAGTCAACTCATATATTGCTAAATAAACAAGAACTTGTTGCGGTTTATTTTTTGAACTTGCCTGGATTTAATACTTGAACTCTAGTCCCCAATTCACGAATCATGCCAACAATCTGTAAATAGAAAAGATGCCGAGTTTAGAAACAAAACGGTTTAAACGAAAGTTGAAACAACAGACGAACTCTAAAGTAAATAGCACAAAAATGATTTGAAACTATTTTCCTGAACATATGAGGTTTATGTCTTTGAACATACAAATTTTCAAAACATGTACTTCCACTTTTTTTCCTTGTGTGTGTGCTCGACTTGGCCGGTTGCAAAGTGCTAGTGAAGATGGTGGGTGCGATTCTACTTGGACTATTGTCAACCCTCGACTTAGACGGCTGCAAGCACCCGAGGTGGACGAGCTCTTGATCGAGGGCTGAATCTTTGTCTAAAATCACAAAATTGACAAGAGGATAATGTACACAAATAGAATAGTAAGTTCAGGACTAAAGTTCAAAAAGGCAATTTTTAGTCCAGCGTACAAGTTTGGATAATGACAACAAAATTTTCAAAATAGTAAGTTCAAAATTTCTGTAGTCTATAAAATATAGTAAACCCAAAATTTTCTAATGAGTGCACTTGTGTGGAGTTCCCTAGTCAACTTCTAGGCTGACATTGGTTCTCCGGTTTTCTTTACACGCTACTAGGAAAAGGCCTGCTAGTGGCGCACCTGTTTTGGCTACTAATGGCGCACTACAGGTGCGCCACTAGCATCATGCCAATTTTTTACTAATGGTGCACCATAGGTGCGCCATTAGTACTGCGTGGTGTGCCATTAGTATGCCTCCCAGGGGGCCATATTTACCCATGTGCTCTGGCTTACTAATGGCACACTAGTTGATGATGCGCCACTAGTGTGATTTTTGCAGTGCACCACTAAAGTGCTGAGTGGTGCGCCACTAGTATGAATATTAGGAATTTTTCTCTCTGATATTTGCACAGGTTACAAAACATATTACTGCACAGAATATAGAGAGCACAACATATAAACAACAAATTTATCGAATACAATAGAAGATTAGTCTCCAAATACAATTCATCATATTAGTCTTCGAATTTAAAATACCGAACAAAGTTAGAAGATTACAAGTCTCAAGACCACGAGTAGCGAGTTTGTCTTCACATTACAAGTCGATATCGATCATCTAAACTACCATCACATAGAAGAGAGTTGTGGTCATCACGATGAGCATCATCGCGATGAAACTGGTCTTCATCCGGTTCCTCCAACGCTCCCTCCTCTCTCCCGCTAGATAGCGCGCGTATCTAGCTTCCGCCTCCGCCCTAGTGGTGTACCCTTTGTAACTGTTACCGCTGAAACGGTAAACCTGTCTCCGACACTCCTCCCAGATGTCGTAGACTCCGGGAACCTTACCCTTGTACACGACATACGACGGCATCTTTATGCACTAGCCAAACAAAACGTTAGTAGCAATTCACAAATAATACATAAGCAATATAGAAGTATGAAACAAAAGGATCGGAAGAGAAAAGCAAGACATTAATAGCACGATTCATGGTCCTACTAATAAATATCATCGATTACATATAAGTTGAACGACTGTCCAAACCAAAGAGACATACAAGTTCATTAAAGTTTAATTACAACATGAGCCAATCGATATTTCAGAACTACACATAGGATCACTACTTTCGACTCGACTCAGGGACCGGAGCGTGGATGAAGCCGCCGTCTATCGTGATGGTCATGAAATCGCGGGCGTTGTCAGCCTATATTTGTAGCGTTGTTTCTATCTCACTGTTGGACAGTTGATATCTGAGGTAGAACTGCCCCGAGGTATGAAGGACATCTTGATGGATGATTTCCGCAAACTCCGACTGGATGCGAAAGAATTCTTGTCTGATGTCCGCGTCCTGGATTACCGACAAGCTTGCGGCCCAATCTTTGAGATTATTTGGTAGCAGAAGGTGATTATGGTCCCATACGATCGCCCGCATGTGATGGAGAGCGTAGTAGGCATCCTTCTGACCGCCAGGCGGCTGCTTGACGCAGGGGAACGTCGTATTGTGGGCGAACACGTGCTTGCCGTACCTACAAATTGTCCTGGTGAAGGTGCCTCCAGATCTGGCATAGCCGGGGAGAACATCATCAAGAACTTTTTGGATATTTGTGTAGTCTTTCTTCAACTGACGGTACGAGTCGAAATACGTGGCCATGGAATGTGCAATGTGTGTCACTGCTCAAAACACAGAATGTTAGAAGAAAAAAAAGAACGATCAAAATCTAACAAATCATATGTTACGGGGCGATGAGGGGATGACTTACTCGGTAAAGTAAGGCACGAGGAAGTTATCCTTATCTGGGTTTGCCAGAATGATGGCTTTGAGGTACGAACTCGCGACTTGTCGGTCCCCAGCGCTGCCCAAGAGCTTGGCATGCATGTACAAGGGGTCGACAATCACGTTGTCCGGGGTCTTGTCTCTAATGATTCGCATCTCCATACTCAGCAAAAATAGCCGAACGAAGGTGTAATGCAGCGGATGAAGGTTAAACATAGCGAAGATGTCATCAAACCGCAGGACGATCATACCCCCGATGGCGCTATCGGCAAAGCCCTTGCCCTCTGGCACCTTGGCCACGAAAACCGGGTATGCCACATCATTCTCGGAGAGATGCCGCTTCTCCAAAGAAAGAACACAGTCATGAAGACTCCGCATAGCACCGGTTGCAGCATTGAGCAGATTAGTCGGTAGCATCGGCCTACCCGCCACATGCACCCTCCTCGAGATATCCTTAGGTGAAGGTGGCCCATCCTGAGCACAGATCGTACTCGGTACCGGCTGGCTCGCACCCTTGTTACTCTTTCTTTTCCGTCCCTTCTTCTTCTGCTGTAATGGGATCGAGTTCTGCTCACAGACCGCCTTCTTGAGTGTGTTGGGGCTGACAATATTTCGCACCTCGGCTATCTGAGGCTCGGTGAAGGCGGCAGCTGGAGGCGTCTCCTGAGAACTGAACGCCAAACGACGCTTGCTGCAATTGGGTTTCTCCGCGGTACCAGCTAGATCGCGGTCGTCTTTTTCAAGGTTGGGTTCTTGAGAAGGAGGCCCGAAGAATTCGTCACCGTACCCATGTTTGGCAAAGTACTTATCGACGTTGGTAATTGTATCGTCGTCGTTGTCGTCGTCGTCCGGATCCTGTGCCATATGCATGTTCGGATCCTGTGCCATAGGGATGTCCGGCATGTCCGGTAGCGTTGCGGCGGTCTTGCCATGGCTTGGCGCTGACACGACTGGCGGTGTTGTCTATGGGGTGGTGTCCCCCGCCCCAAACGAATCTAGCTCTTCGGCCAAATCAGGGTCCAGCTTACGTAGGCACTGAGGGTCATCACATCATCTTCGTCGGCCCCATCGGGTCGAATCGGAGGTAACAACTCGTCGCAGCCTAGCAGCACCCGAACCAGTTCAACCCTATACACTGTGGGTGGCATCAGATTACCGTGGAACACGGGGTTGCCCGGTTGAACGATTCTACCCTTGGCGACATCGATCAACTCGCCGCCCATGAAGTGCAGGAGAGTGCATGGAACATCGACGACACCCTGCGAAAATATGTAGGGCGTCAGGGATGCCCAGTCAAAGGCAAGGAGATGAAGTCATTGGCCTAGAAGCTTAGTTACCGTGATGGCGTCGAGCTCGGCTAATGTCGAGGCACCACCAACGGCGGGCGTGCAACTGACGGAGGGGCCGCTTGCTGCCGAGATGCCGACCGGCGTACACCTGGGTGCATTAAGCTCCAATGCCTGTGCCGGCGTCGGAGACACCAATACCGCCTCCGCCGGAGACACCAATGGCGCCGCCTGCGCATTGTGCGAGTTGCTGGCCGTGAAGCTGGGAACCGGGGGCGGCCCCTGTTGGCCGCCCGCAATCCATGTCGTCAGCCCCTGAATCAAGGTAGGCATAATGGCAGTGAGCGTCGTTCCCAGTTGTTGTTGCACTTGCTCTTGGACAATCTCCAGAATCCGCACCACTTGTGCCTTGAGTTCTTGAACCTCGCGCGACTGGCTTTTCGAACTGGTCTTTCTCTCCTTTCGCCCACCAGCGTTATAGTATGACGACCATTTTGTGGACAAGCCTTTGCCGGCCACACGACCAACTGACGAAGCTTACTGAGCTTATCCTTCTTTTTCTTTACGTTCAATGCCCTATTTAGAGTATTGTCCCAAGGGGAGCTCTGAGACAACCCCGCGCTACTGCTTTCAGTCTCCTGCGGAAGGAGTGTGAACCATTTAGAAATTTGGCTTCATTAATTAGAATGCAACCATATGGAGCTAATTACGCGGGGGTGTATTCCTTACCAGAACACGCTCAAGCGCCCTAGTCTTCAGATCCATGGTAAGCTCCTTTGTTACCGGGTCCTCCTTGTACCGGGCCCTGACATAGTTCCTGGTCTGCTTGTCACGGTATTTCTCAAAGCGGGGCGGTAGGTCTTGCTCGGCACGCTCCGTGTCCTCTTTGTCCCATATAGGCTCCGCTACTCTGTAACCGCCGGGACCGAGTTGGTGGACCCCTAAGTTCAACTCCTGCATTTCTTTCCCCCACTGACATAATTCCACGGTTGCGCTGCTCTCGCACTTGATCTTGAAATCCTTGTAGTCATCTTCGCTGATCGAAGGATTTTTCTCCTTGATCTTCTCATAACTATCACCTTTGTCAATCATTCTCTTCACCGCGCTTGTCCAAGTAGACAGGGCCGTGCTCATCCTCGTGAGTGTAGCACTGTTCATTTTATTCCCTCAGAGGCGTGTGTTTGCAAAGTCAGCAGGGAACTTGTATCGTTCGTGCAGCTTCGTGAAGAGGAGGCTGCACAAATTCCCTCGGTCCTTATGCCTTAGGTTCTCGGTGTTGATCGAGACGGTGCTCCGAAGAATGCACCTGAGCTGAACCGAGTACCCCTTGACTAATTCTTTGGGCGCCCTTGGATGCCCATCGGAGTTCACTTCAGTAAATTCCTCCTTGGCGGTGCCGAGCATGTTCAGGCGCCGGTGCTTCCGTTGCCTCTTCAGTTGGCTGCCATCATCAGTGGTGGAATCCTCGGTGGCACCATCAGTAGTGTCATCCCCGACGCCACTAGGGGTTGTGTAGTCAGGATCGGTGTCTTCCGCGGCGTCCTCATAGCGGTGAGGTTCTTCCTCCATCTCCTGGGACAGCTCCCAGAATTGCTTGCCCGAACCGCCGGCCTCATAGTTGTGGGCCATGTTTCGCTCTAAATAGGAAAAATGTTTGGTCAAAAAGTTGGTTATTGTCAAGGAACAAGATCATGGTCTCATCATTTAGGGTTTGTCGACACCGAGGCATCCTAAAAGCTAAGCTTTTATCATTTAGGGTTTGTCGACGCCGAGGCACCCTAAAAGCCAAGGTTTTATAATTTATGGTTTGTCAACACCGAGGCATCCTAAAAGCTTCTTTTATCATTTAGGGTTTATCGATGCCGAGGCACCCTAGGTTGACTGATATATATGGGTATCTTCTAATAATATACCCTATCAAGAAAAGGGAAGGAGAATTCTAAGTTGGGCCTAATCACTTAGCTCTATTGCCACCTATGGTTTAATGCAGCAAGAATAAAGGGGCAGTTGATCCTACTTAATTAAGTACTAAGATACCCCGGCCCATGCATTAGTCCCAAGTACCCCATATGTCCTATTTTTAGCAAAGTCATGCTAAAATTCACGGAAAATTTCATCATGACCTTTGCTGAAAATAGGACATATGGAGTACCCGAATTTGCCGGAATGGAAGTTAATCGGCATTTCGGCAAACTCAAGGGCCTCTCGGGGTACCTGCAAAATCATAACGACACGATGGTCGGAGACAAAACCCAGCACTAGCAAAGTTACTGACGTGTAGAGCAAGAATGACTCGTTGTGCCAGGGACCAACATAATTAGCACTTAACAGTACTGGCACCTGGAACCTTGCCTGTAATTTTCCTACGAGGGAAATTGCTCATTGGTTCACCTAGTTTCAGTCCAGTCCATCAGATTACAGTGATTTTGAATGCTCCAGATAACAAACGGAATTTAAGTTCAACAATACTAGAAAGTCTGCATGAAACGAATAACTTGACAACACTGGCCTTCTAAAGTTGGTAGCAACATAGAGAGTCTCTCTTTAACAATAGCGAAATGGTTTGATCATTTTACATGCGGTGTTCAGTAAATTAGATAAAAGCTAATTCTGTACCATTTTATACAACTTCTTTGGCAAGCACGTACTTGCAAGTAACAACCTAGAGCAGGATATCCACTACAATTTTTACGACAATAGATTAGATGGTGGCATGGTTCTTCCTCCCGCATGATGGGCATTGAACAGCTAATACTCAAAAACATACAAGATGCACTACACTCTAAAGCCTCCAAGGCAAGAATTGAATGAACAGTTGCTTATAGGCCTCTACTGATCAGCCCATAAAAGGTCAGGTAAAGCTCTATCCCAATACCCCGTGCACACAATGGAATTATGGAACAAGCCCTTAACCTCAAAAGAAAAAGATTTATGTGTAGTTTGTACCAAATTTCAATACTTCCACAGCTACTTAATAAATCTAGATTGTTACTTGCGGTAGAAAACTTCAGGTCATCTTCTAGACCAGAACATATGCACACAATATTTCTTCACTAATTGCAGTAGAAAACTTGATCAGAAGGGGAGACAGGTGAGAGAAGAGGTCACCTTGGCAACAGGGGAACCAAATGCAAAGAAATTGAACTCGCAGTAGCTAATCCATGGCCCTGTTTCTTTACCCAACACAACCAGATTAGATGGGCGCAATCTGCCTACACAAACTGCACACACGCACACATGAGATGCGGGAGACGAAGAAGAAAACTAGAAAGGGAAGAAGAGAAGGGGAATATGGATTCGTACCCTTGTCCAGAAGATGAGGAAGAGGCTCGTGTTCCTCTTCTTCTTCTTGAGGAGGAGAGGTTGCAGACTTGAGTCCGGGCGGCGGCCTGGATTGGGGGGAGCGGCCTGCGGCGAGGGATCCGCGCGACAGAGGGGGCGCGGTAGAGGTGGCGAGACACGTCGGGGTGGGGTC
>NC_041386.1:526005891-526014309 GCF_002162155.2 Triticum dicoccoides | reverse complement strand
GAGGAACCGAGCGAGGAGACAGGGGAGGGTGCGGGGGGTCGTCGGCGGCGGTGGAGCGGGGGAGGGTGCGGGGGTGCTTGGCGGCGAGGGGGGGTCTGGCGAGGGGGGGGATAGCGATCGAGATGGAGGGGGATCGAGATCGAGTGTCCTCATGAATATTCAATATTTTTTCATATTGAATATGAAAAAATATCATCAAATTTGAAAAAATATTCATGAATTCAAAAAGTGCCCATGAATTAAATTTAAAAATATTCATGAGTTCAAAAAATATTAACAAATTCAATACTTTTTGTGAATTAGAAATTCAATACCATAATAAACATAAATAAATATTCATGAGGACACTAGAACAGAAGAAATATCATTTCAATATGTCAAAATACAATCGAGAAATGAAGGCTACAATTTAAATACAATCGATCTTAGCTAGCTATTTGCTCACAATCTCCTTGCCCTTATTTTTCGTAAATGGAGTTCTTCTCTTGAACGGGCATCCTTTAGGTAGGGTGGTCCTACTTCTTCTTGTGGTGTATGCTGGTACTTCATTGTCGTCGTCATGTCCCATCTTCGGGTCGCCGTACTTGTCGAAGTCTTGCTCATTGGCGACTCCATACATTTTGATGATCTTCCTTTTTCCTCTCCTCACGACAACACGACTGGGCTTTGACGGGTCAGTAATGAAGAAGCATTGGTCCACTTGGGAAGCCAGTACCCATGGCTCATTTTTTGCGGTGACGTTTGCGCCCGCGGTCTTGGATTTGGCTTCGGGTATAACCATGGTGGTGAAATATCGGTCTTCTTTTATGACGCTCTTGGCCCATCTGACACGGAACATCGGGACCTTCTCTCCAGCGTAGCTCAGCTCCCAGATCTCCTCGATCCTTCAGTAGTATCTGTCCTTGTCGTTACCGGTGTAGAATTCCATCGTTACCCCGGAGTTGTGATAACCATCGCTCTTCATGTCCTTTCCCTCGGTGTAGAATGTGTAGCCGTTGATATCGTACACCTCATACGTCATCAGGTTGTGCTCGGCGCCCTATGACAAGGCGAATATGAGTTGTTCTTCCGTGGAAGAATCCTCATGTAAAGGGTACGACAGAAGCTTCTGCTTGAACCAACGCGTGAAACATGAGTTGTGCTCTTTGATTATATCTCCGTCCATCCTCTATTGGCCTCGGTCATTGTACATCTTTTCAATAAAGGTTTTGTGCTCTACCACCCAAGGATCGACCACATATATGTGTTGTAGCGCGACTAGGTTTGCTCTTTCAAAGTCGGCGAGTCGACCCTCGAAGTCGACATGCATTTTGCGGCGACCCTCACGGTGACTCCATCCAGCGACCTGCCGAGGTGCCTGTTGACGGGCAGACCAACGAGGTTCTCGATGCCTAGATAATTCATGCAGTTGGAGATGCACTCTTCGGTCAGAAAGCCCCTGGCTATGCTTCCCTCTGGACGTGACATGTTGCGAACGTATCCTTTGATGACACCATTCATCCTTTCGAACGACATCATGCTGTGAAGGAATGTCGGCCCCAGTTGGATGATATCCTCCATGATATGGACCAGCAGATGCACCATAACATCGAAGAATGCAGGCGGTAAGTACATATCAAGCTCGCATAGTATCACCACGATCTCTTCTTGTAGCCTTCTGAGTTGCCTCACGCCAACCGACTTCCGAGAGATGACGTCGAAAAAGTTGCATAGGCCAAATAGCGTTTCACGGACGTGCGCGTCCATGATCCCATGGATTGCAACTGGAAGTATCTGCGTCATCAGCACGTGACAGTCGTGAGACTTCATCCCGCTGAACTTCTGCTTCACTGAGTCTAGGTATCTGCTTATCTTCCCCGCGTAACCGTAAGGAAGTTTTACTCCTACGAGACAGGTGAAAAACTGATCGATCTCTTCCTAACTTAGAGTGAAGCACGCGGGAGGGAAATCAATTCCGGTCTTCTTGGCCTTTTTGCCTTTGCGAAGACTTTCCGTGTCCTGCTTCGCCTCATCATCATCATCATCATTAGCGTGAAGCTCCTCCCTGATGCCCATTGATTTCAAGTCTGCCCTTACTTTCGGCCCATCTTTGGTCCTCTCTGGCATGTTGAGCAGGGTACCAAGCAGACTCTCGCACACGTTCTTCATGATATGCATGACATCAAGGCTCTGAGGCACACGGTGGATCTTCCAGTACGGCAAGTCCTAGAAAACAGACCTCGTTTTCCATACCTTCAGCAGCGGCTCTGGCGCCTTTCGCTTCTTTCCCGGCTCTGGCGCCTTTTGCTTCTTTCCCAGTAGTGGGTAATCTTTCCAATTTTTCAACATCTCATCTATTTCCTCGCCGCTCCTCGTACGCGGGCGTCTTCGGGGTTCGGTTTCACCATCGAACAGATCCTTGCGTTTTCTCCACGGGTCATCATCACGAAGCCACCTTCGATGTCCCATGAACACGGTTTTTGAAGACCCGAGATCTCTATCTAGATGGCGATACATTGTGTCATCCATGCACCTGACGCATCCAGAAAATCCGTGGACCACCTGCCCCGCGACATATCCGTAACTGAGATAGTCCTGCACTGTCGTGAGCAGTGCGACTCTCATAGGGAAATATTCTTTCTCTGTGGCGTCCCACATATTGGCTGGCGTTTTCCACAGCGTGTCTAGCTCCTCTTTCAGCAGCCCCAGATACAGATTGATGTCGTTCCCTGGTTGTTTCGGCCCTTCAATTAGCATACTCATGTGAACGTACTTCCTCTTCATGCACAACCAGGGGGGAAGGTTGTACATCCACACAAACACATGCCAGGTGCTATGTGTGCTTCTCTGGCTGCCAAACGGATTGACTCCATCGGTGCTCGCGCCCAACACGATGTTCCTTGGATCGTTCCCAAATTCTGGGTATTCGAAGTTCAACGCTTTCCACTGGCTCTCCATCCTTAGGGTGACTCGACATCTTCTCTTTTTTATTTATCTCCGGATCATTTGCATCATCTTCTCGCTTCTTCTCCTCCCTATCCGTGTGCCAACGCAGGAGCTTTTCTACCTTAGGGTCCGCGAAATACCGCTGTAGACGAGGAGTGATCGGAAAGTACCACACCACTTTTCGAGGAGCTTTTTTCCTCTTCTTGTATCAAGTGACGCCGCACACCGGACATATGGTAGACTCCGCGTGCTCGTCCCGATAAATGATGCAATTGTTCATGCACACATGGTATTTCACGTGCGGAAACTCCAGAGGACACATGATTTTCTTTGCCTCCTCGAAACTGGTCGGGCACTTGTTCCCCTTGGGAAGACGTTCGTGCCAGAATGACATGTTCTCGTCGAAGCATGCGTCGGTCATTTTGTGTTTTACCTTCATCTCCAGAGCCATCAGCGTTACTTTCAGGCGGGAATCCTCGGGCCTGCATCCTTCATACAATGGAGTAACCGCATCTATCTCCAGTTGATCCATCTTGGCTTTCTCTCGGGCGGCACCTCTTGCGTTATCCGTCTGCTTGAGAAGCAGCTCTTGAATATGAGGGTCCTGCACCCAGCCCATCGATGGTCCATCATCGTCTGCTCCGGCATCTTCATCTTCATGATCATGCCCTTCGTCTTGATCTTCCTCATCATCATGTTCGGCATCTTCTACATGATGACTGTGTACAGCATGACCGTCGTGATCATGTCCTAGAGATTCTTAGTCTTCTCGCCCGCCCTCGCCGTGGTGGTTGTCTTGCTGCCCTTCCTCATTTCTTGCCCGGCCCCCATGGACAACTTCATAGTCATCTTCATCACCTTGCCACCGATAGCCATCCATGAAACCACGCAAGAGCAGGTGGTCCCGCACCTGCCCGGAATCCGGGTCCGCAATAAGGCTCTTCAGCTTGCATCTTCGACACGGACATCTTATCTCCGTCTCGTTCTTTTGAAGCATCTCGGCCTTTGTGGAGCTCAAAAACTTATTCACGATTCCTTCGGTCATTGTGCGGACCATGGTCGCCCGCGGGGTAGAGCAAAACGATATTTTAGAACCAAGAAAAAATTTGGCATGACTTTCCCTAAAAATAGGACAAAAAAGAATGCATAGTGCCAAAATTCTCGCTGAAACGAAAATGAATCAACATTCCGGCAAAATATTGGCAACTATCGCATTTCAAATACCAGTACCTTCAAACACAAACATATATACAACACCATAAACATATGCAACACCACAAACATACATAGATCTAGTTAGGCCATAAAAAGTGCATGTGCACGTTGTTGGAGGGAGAAAAAGTAGATCTACAACATAAAGAAATCTTTCCCCTTACTTACCTATCAAAAAAGTAATTTAATCACTTAATTTGGATGAATCTATGGTGCAAATGAGATGAGGAGGAGGAGGCAGTCGAGACAAGCTTGGAGGAGGAGGTGGAGAGAATGAAGTGGGGAAAGTGAATGTGTAGGTGGCTGTCCAAAATATCTAGCTGGTCCCAGGTTACTAATGGCGCACCACCTACAAATGTGCCATTAGTAGTTTTGCAAAAAAAATGATAGTAGTGGCGCACGGGGCGAGTGGTGCGCCATTACTAGTTAAAACTAGTAATGGCGCACTGTGCCCTGGTGCGCCATTAGTATTTTTGGAAAAATAAAAAATATATGTTAGTAGTGGCGCACCATGGACGTGGTGCGCCATTAGTGTCTATCACACTAATGGCGCACCAACACGTGGTGCGCCACTGCTATATAGTAGTGACGCACCACATGTCTGGTGCGCCATTAGTGTCCATATTATCTATAGCCCTTTTCCTAGTAGTGACATAGCCAACTTTCTATTTTTTTATAAGTGAACTGATGGAAAACTTAATGGTGCACTTCTGCATTTTATTCAAGGTGAACTGATGCACTTGCAAAGTTAACTTATTATGTTCCTTTTTCATACTGAACTGATGCATGTTCACAAAATGAAAAGATTAAAGGTGTGAACATTCACTACATTTGTACCTTTGCTAGTGCCGCACTAGAATTAACATAACTAGGTGATACCCCGCGCGTTGCTACGGAAACTTGTGCTGCTATAAGGAGGGGGTTTATCGAGTAAAAAGAAGTGAGACCACTAAAGGGGTGTATAAATAAATATATGTTTGTTTGAACCTTTGATAGAATTATATGAGGAGTCAGAAAAATTACTATAAGGTTTTAGGGATTGGTTCGTCGTATTAAAATTAATTAACAACTAATATCATTCTGGCCTTTATGGTCATTCCTTGTGTAAGATCCAAATAGAGTGTTTAAAAAGAAGATAAAAAATAGTTGGGCGCCACTTTAATGGACTCTTATGATTACAAAATGGCAACCAATGGACTCTCTTTATCTGATAATGTTCATGGTCGAATAAACGGGCAAGATAAACCAAGTCATGAACGACTTATTGATTGGAGATGACCAATCCATATATTCCTGAAACCAATCAATAGTAACTTGCTCGCAGGAAACAATCCATAGATCTATTGTCTTCAGTATTGGACATCACATGTAGGTAAACAACCTAACATGATACTCAATTCAGAAAAAAGTGACGGGCCTTTTTTCACCTAGGAAGTATTCTAGCATGGTACATGATACTTACCAAATTAACTTGTTCGCAACTGATTTTGATGCAAATATAAGAGGACAATGGCATATTTTCAACACAATAATTAGTACAAAAAGCTGCAAAACAAATGTTTCTGTGCTGTGCCATATATGAACTCAATATGCCATCCTAGTAGTATTTTTGCAAAAGAAAGAGAACATCATGTCCCTGAATATGCAGATACAAATAGTAACCTGGTACGTAAACATATATAAATTAGTAGCCTAAAACTAGATAGATGATAATTAATAACTGAAATCAGTTATATATATTCACGTGCACTATAGTTCATTTAAGGGAATCCTACAGAATAGGTGAGCAAAGACATACCAAGATTCAGGTTGGACATGATGGATGATAGGATGATTTTTCTTTGCAAGCACTCCTGTATAGTTCCGCAGGATAATCTCATATATGTTCCACCTGAAGATAGTGAAGAGACAACGGTGCTTACTAATAAAAACAATACCAATAAACATCGTCAAGACTGAAGCAGTAGTGTCTTCGACTTTCCATTGAAACCGAACTAAGACCTATGATTAATCTTTAATAATGCAAAAAAGAGGACAGAGAATGGAGAACCTGTCACCAATTCACCACAAATCGAGCCATTGCCTGTTGGCCACCCATTTTCCCGAAGAATGGTGTTTGAGGCGTGGACAACCCTGCCAAAGTTTCGTCTGAGGTGCGATAGAGCACGCCTTCACCCACAACCATGGGGAACAACCCGGGAGGAGGCATCACACTGGAAGAGGAAATACTCGCTGTGGTGGTACGAAACAACAACAAGTTGAGTTGCATCTTTTATCAATCTGGTGCCAGAAGTGGGGAAAGAAGAGCGCTAGGAGGAGGGAGGCCCTCCTCGATGCTGCCCCACGAAGGCGCTGTACGGAGCCGCTTGATGGGTCGCTCTCCTCTGTGTGCCTACACAGGCAGGAAAGGAGAGACCATCAGACCATCATCACTTTGTCGTTGGATCAGATCTCCCCTTTTCTTGTTTGCTTTTGGTGGAGTGGATGATTGACAAGAAGGACAAACTACACGTGAGATTTATCTTCCATCAGAGTGCATGTGAATTTGGCCACTGTACTTCGGAATGGATAGACAATGGACAGTAGATCACACAAGGGGATTAATAGCCAAGGAAACTACCGGAGAACGAAGAGACGGAGAAGGGAATTAATAGCTGAGCAAACTGCCGGAGAATTAAGAGACGGAGAAGGAACAGACAGAAATATTAATCTAGTGGGGAGATGAAAAGAATAGGCCTTATTATGGTTAGAAAACTTGGTCTTCATTATCGATCAATTCACGCCCGAGGAGGTGCTGTACGTGGGGAATGCATGAGTGTGACGTGGTTCATTGCTGATGTGTATATGTTGCATGTCAATATAGGATGATGTGACACATTGCTGATGTGGATAGTGTGCATGGTGAGAGAATAGGGAGTAGTGGGGAGCAACTTCTTAAGAATGTTAGATAAGTTAAGCTATCAGTACAGATGAAATCTTCACCACAAAGGAAACCCATATGAATGACCACTTGCATAATTTAGCAAAATTGAACATCATGTCTACTGTTGTTTTTGCAGAATGGACTTTGTGTTTCGTATGTACTTCAATAGTTAAAGGTTTTGAAAATTGCCACTGTCACATTCTCTATACTTGAACTCTTGTTAGACTAGGCATCTCCATTTCACAGAGAACACCATAAAATTCCACTCATTTTCTCAATATGGCAGGAAATTTCACATACTAGGATCAGTAACATCACATGAGATAGAGTAATAGAAAGAGAGAGAGAGCACATGATAGCAGTAGCCTGTGCATGTTTATGGGGGGACTCTTGTCCATGAGAAGCACTGACGGCATGAGACGAAGGCCTGTCGGAGGCCAGTCTAACTCGAGGACACAGGCCCAACTGTTTGAAGGACGACGCGCTACAGTTCAAGTTAGCACCGGAGGAGCAGCTGGTGGAGAATCTCGAAGACGTCGCCGCATCTCCACAACGATGGTGCAGTCGGAGGTGCGCCGTCTAGGGCGCCGTGCCACGACGAGGAAATGGGGACAGTCGGCGGTGGTAGAGGGGGTACATGGGGCTCTCGGTGGCGCGCTGGGGGAGGGCGCAGTGGTGTCGCCCTCACAGATAGAGCAGTCGGCTATGCGCCAGGGGAGGGGTCAACCGATGGCACGCTGGGGCATAGCAGACGGTCGAATTGGGCATATTGGGTGCAGCACATGTACCTCGGGAATGGAAGGGAAGTCGGGAGCAGGGGTGAATGGCTGAGGGTGGCAGTGGTGAATTGCCTGGGGTAGTGGCGGTGAACGGTCTATGCTGGATGTTGTCCTCCTCGGGGCAGAGGGGGCTAGGGAGGAGGCCAACCTGTAAACACGGGAAGGCGACGATGTGGTAGCACCACTGCGTCCACAACGCCGTTGAGGTGAGCAGCGAGCCATGGAGCGATGAAATGAGGCGCGCCACCATCGACAGTGCACGGCGGCCGGGGGGTGGGAGGCGCGTGACGACTGGGAGGTGGGAGGCGCGCGGCGGCTGGGGGAGGGAGGTGCGTGATGGGAGAGGGGTAGAAGGCATGCGGCGGCTGGGAGGTGGGAGGTGGGAGGCGGGTCGTGCGGGTGGGGAGGGTTTGGTCCGGGCGAGGACGACGATGGACGAAAGGTGGAAGGTGGGCGTACCTGTTCGATCGCTCATATAGAGGCGAGAGTTTCTAGTATCTGTCCTCCCCGGGCAGTTCATATATATATATATATATATATATATATATATATATATATATATATATATATATATATATA
>NC_041386.1:525978578-526005881 GCF_002162155.2 Triticum dicoccoides | reverse complement strand
AGGTGAGCAGCGAGCCATGGACCGATGAAATGAGGCGCGCCACCGTCGACAGCGCACGGCGGCCTGGGGGTGGGAGGCGCGCGACGGCTTGGAGGTGGGAGGCGCGCGGCGGCTGGGGGAGGGAGGTTGGCGATGGGCGAGGGGTAGAAGGCATGCGGCGGCTGGGAGGTGGGAGGTGGGAGGCGGGTCGCGCGGGTGGGGAGGGTTTGGTCCGGGCGGGGACGACGATGGACGAAAGGCGGAAGGTGGGTGTACCTGTTCGATCGCTTATATACTACTATATATATATACTACTATCAGGTGTAGTTACACCCATTTTTTATATACTAGCATGTGATAGTATATACTCTACTTTATTATTTTTAGTATGTTCATATACTATATCTAAGATACTCCAAAGTGAGCTTTATATAAAAAATAGCAAGTGAGCTCATAATTTTATTGTATTTGTGAAATACGTACATATTTATACGTAAAATGGAGTATGCATAAAATATGATACATACTATCAAAAAAGTAGTCCCTTTATCTCACAATATAAGAGCGTTTTGCAAGCTATGTTAGCTTGCAAAATGCTCTTATATTGTGGAACGGAGGGAGTAATATATATACTACCTAAAATTTTGATATACTACATACTACACGTACATACTCTCCGATATGATAGATACTACCTGAAACGTACGGAACAAAAGTGGAAGTAACCACACCCAGTAGTAGGTAAAGATAAAAATAAGAATTAGATAAAAATAAAGATAGATATTATAAGACAGAGGAAGTCAAAGGCATCGTGGCTGAAGGATTTGAGAAGATTGGATGGGTTTCGGAGACGGAACCGACCCATGATTTTCCACTTTCGTGATAAAAAACAAACATACCGCTACACCGGGCAGCCGAATACAAGGGGATTCGAGGAGATACACAACGAAGGCCGAAAACGCTTCCCAGCAGCTTGTTGAGGGGATTTACAGGCGGACATCGTCGAAAAAAGCCTCGGTATCTTCGATCTCCCAGACGTCGTGGAGGCGTGGTAGAGGCGTCAATCATCCGCCCCGGAACCCTCCCTCGCGTCAAATCCCTTCCAGCCCGGACACCTCCAGCCGGCCGCCCTAGTCTTTTTGAGAAAGAGAGCAAATTTTGTACTAGTTGCTCCTGCTGGTTGGGTTCTGCTGTGATAATTTTATATACAGACAGCATTCCTTGATGAAGTGCTATTTGCTGCTGGTGGTTGCTATTTGCTGCTAGTTAATTCCATACTGAGAGAGCATTGCTTGTTGATCGTGTTGTGATATACATAGAGTTGCTGCTAGTTAATTTTTCAGTGCTGCTACTTATTTGATTGCCGCTGCTTGCTACTTATTTGCTGGCAGATGGATGGAGATGAAAGTTTTGAGGAGATGCAAGTGTTGGATATGCTCATGAATTCGCCGTTGTCTTCATCTGGCGACGACGAACTCATTCTTGCAGCATCCTCGGAGCATGAGGAGGAAGAGAAGGTGAATAATCGACGCCATGGCGATTCCAAAATCGGGTGTCAGACAGTGGATTGCGGAAGAGGTGCTGGATTTCTGTGGGATGACTACTTCAAGCAAAAGCCTATCTTTCCTGAAAAATATTTTCCCCAAAGGTTGGTAATTAGCACATTGTTCTTTGTTTGCCTATTTTCCATCTCCCTATCTCATTTATGTTTCTCCACGCAGGTTTAGAATGTCCTGGAGTTTATTTTATCGCATAGGTGAAGCTATAGTTGAGCATGATCATGATGGTTATTTTAAGCAAAAAGGAAATGCTAGTGGTGCTCCTGGTTCGCAGCCTCTTCAGAAGATGATCGTGGCAATGCGGCTGCTAACTGATGGATATGCAGCTGATGCTGCGGATGAGTACGGCCGGTCTGCAAAAACTATTGATGTAAAAGCTTGCAAAAAGTTTGTGATAGCTATTTGTCAAATCTTTGGGGATGAGTCCTTGAGATCTCCAAATGAAGAAGACAGTGCAGGATTACTTGCAATCTGGCAACCTGTACGGCTGTCAAAAACAAAACCAACGACTTTCCAGTACCCTCCATTTTTTGGGGATTTCTTGTGCTTCAGAGTCCCCATCTCTGTCACAGGTTTGTCTTTGAGATCTGACCCAATCCGTGATTTCTGCCTCTCCCTTCTGTATTCTCTCAGCCCATTTTATTTAGGAAGGAGCATGGGAGGGACTCATGAATACTCTATTGGTTTTGTCCATTCCTCGGTTGGTGATGAGCTACCCCAAGATGCCATCTGTAAGTCGACCTCAATCTTGTGCTCGACCATTTAGCCATTTACTCCCTCCGTTCGGAATTACTTGTCACAGAAATGGATGTATCTAGACGTATTTTAGTTCTAGATACATTCATATCCGAGACAAGTAATTCCGAACGGAGGGAGTAGCATAGAAAGATGCAATTTTTAAGCCGGGCCATGGGAGTGTGTGGTCATTGCGGGGAGCAGAGTTCAGATTTGTTAGATTTTAGTGACATGACTGTTCTTTCACTATTTGTTTGGCTTAAAGATTTCATTTTTCTTCTTAAAGATTTCATTTTTCTTAAGGATTGCATAAAAGATGAAGTTTTGTTTCCTTGCTTTGCACAGTATGTTGGCATCACATCGGCTGCTTCTTTGTGAGTAGATATTTGTTTCTTTGCGCGCAATTTTCTTGGCCGAGTCACATAACTTTCCACTTGGTTTTCCAGTTTTATTTATATAATTTCTTTCGTCAAAAGATTCATTGTCCTAGTCCGACCAATATATGTGTTGGATCTTTGTTTGTTTTGCTATATGTACATGACCTGCAGACCAGCACATAATATGAGGTATTTTTATTTACAATGGCAGGCTCTTATGCAAGGTCCAGTTGGTCGGACCTTCCCACGGATCTCCTCCTCAGAATCCTCCAACGCCTCCAGCTCCAGGAATGCCTTGCTTTTGTGTTAGTCTGCACATCATGGAGCTGGGCTGCGGCTGCTGCTGGCGTCCCATGTTCTTGCAGACCGTGGCTCATGTCTTGGACCCACCTCGTTGAGGAGAGTCAACCCAAGATCAACTCGAGCTCGACTGTGACCTGCAAGTTCCGCCATCTGTTGGACGTCAACAAGTCTTATGATGTTGATTTTCCCAAGGGTTGTTTTGTTGCATGTGCTGGAGCTTCTCATGAATGGCTGGTTCTGGTAAATGAACTCTCCAATCTACCCCTTTACCTCGGACATGGTCTCTTTACCACCAATTACCGATTTCTCATTCGTGGAGGCAATATGTGATAATCAAGGAAACATAGAAGGTTATTGTATTTTTAACGATGAATTCTATGATGCAAAAGATCTGGCAACATGGTTCTTCCAGAAGGCAGTTTTATCCTGTACTCAATCCAAAGGGGGCAACTACATTGTCATGATCATTCATTATGATAGCAATTGGCTCTCTTTTGTTAGGGCAGGAGAGGGCAAGTGGCAAGTGGTCTCAACTTCAGCTAGAAGGGTACAAAATCGGTATGCAGACTGTGCATACCACAATGGGAGTTTTTACACTGTGACATACCATGGAATAGTAGAGAAATATTATCTTGATGGACCGAATGGACCAACAAAGGAGGCGATTATTGCATATAGTACCTATTCAAGTGTTCTTACTAGGCACTTGGTGTCTACACCATGGGGTGATCTCTTGCAAGTCCGGGCCATTTCTGCAAATCGTGTGGATCATGTGAGATTTCAAATTGCCAAGGTTCATCCCGAAGGATGCAAGAAGGTATCACCGGACGACTTGGTAGAGCATGCAATATTCGTTGGACTGAATCACTCGGCATGTTTACCCTCGAAGAATTTCCCAGGTTTAAGACCTCAATGTATCTATTTCTCATCTCCTTGGATGACAGCGACATTTGATTTGGTTGCCCGTTGTCGTGGATGGGGAGGTGTAAGGTCATATGACATAGAAAGAAGAGTCTTTGAGCATGCTTTTCCCTTCGTAGGGATGCCTAAAAGTTGGAGAATGCATGTTCCTTCAGAGATATGGATCACACCGAATATATAATACTTGGGGCCAGTGTGTCTTCGGAAGCTCGTATGTGTCATAAATAAATGTGAATTGCTAAGATTTAGTACACTAAAGATTTACTTAATCCTCTGGGTGCTCCTGGTGCATAGTTTCTTATCGTTGTTTATTAATGCAAGATAGATTTATGGATATAGCTTTCTCAATTAATGATGGTGTAAGTGTTTTATCTGAATGGTTTTTCATTTACGGTACTAAGTTTCGGGATGCATACTAGCATTGTGACGTTGTTACCTGTTTGTGACGTGTACTAACCTGATATATGTTTTGTTAACGTGCGTGAAGATGAATACGTGCACGTGGAATTGGGTGACACTTGTGCACATAATTGAACGGCCGTAAATTTTTTTTTGAGGAAGCATGCTTTCATTCAAGTCGCAAAATAGTACAAAGTTCTTGATATGTACAAGCACACCCTAAAACACGCACAGAAAACTAGAATAACAAAGAGCAACCTAAAACAACCAGTAAAACACGAAGATCTTCGAAGGTAAACCTTGCGAGAAGACCCATGCAATACAAACATCTATAGTTAGATTTAAGCAGGTCATCATCTTCAACCATGGTATAATCACCATTATGCTGCTCCCCCTTTTCTTCGCTTCCGCGCCGAAAAGACGAGAACATACATATGCATCTAACACACCTGCATCAACCTTCGCCATATCTGGTTTTGAGTACCGATGTATGTGTCCCTTCCATATGGAAGAGAAATAGGATCTGGTTCCGGTGCCACGGTCGGACCAACTGCCCGGCAAAGTAGGATATCCCTCCAGCAGTAGCACAAAGGAGGAAGAAATGCAGCATGAAACCATACCGACGCTGAGGTAGAAGAATCTCTGTCTCCACACAACCACCACCCATCTGAGGACCAACCTGGCCAGTGCCGGTCGACCTCTAGACATCGTAGCCCGCGATCTCGACGAGATCCGGGGACCCCCACCCCGCTGGCTCCTAGACGAAGGCAAGAGTCCTGCCTGACCGCGAACGGGGCCGAAGAAAACTTACTCAGTCGCGACGCCCCGCGACGGTCTGGGCAGCGACTCCCTCAACCCTAACCCTACTGAGAACCAATCAAGGCACAAATCCGAGGTCCCCCTCCCTCCTGCCACTGGAGCGGGTGACGGAGGGAGGGGGAACCAGCAGCGGCGCCGGTGGCTCGCAAAGGGCACCTGCTGTCGCCTACTTTCTGCCTCACTACGATCCGATATTTTCGGAGGCAGTTCTCTCGTTCCTGCTTACCGCACCATGAACAACCATACATACTATATCCAATAGTGGTTTCAAACTGGAGTGGTTTCGCGCGGGTCACAAGACTTTCACACACACACACACACACACACACACACACACACACACACACACACACATATATATATATGCACACTATTCTGATCACGGGATCAGAATAATATTCTGATCACAATCTGAACTGCCTGAGTAACGCGCCTGAACTTCCCTCTGTACGAACCCGACCTTCGGGCTATCTTCGCAACCATGCCCCCCACGCGAATTACTCTGTTTAGTCGTGTTATATATGATGTTAGTGTAATCTAGGTACGTTTTTAGCAACTAAATACCGGTTTTAAATAGGAATCTCGCTCGTTGGCGGATTTTGCTCTCGAGTAGTGATGAAATTGCGTTTTTTACAATTTTACTGCCTGAGTTGTTCGACCTGAACTTCTCCTAGTGCTAGGTTGAACTTCTGCCAACATTGCCCAAACGTGGCTTGCGATATACCGTTGGAAAGCTATGGACACCGGTATCATGACTCAAGTTAAATTTTTGACAAAACGTAAGCGGTTAAAGATCAATTTTGAAAACCGTTTTTCCCTCATACAAACAACGTGAGTCGTATTTTCGATCACATTTTTAAACCGTTTATCGGAATGAGGCAAATAATATGGCGTTGGAAAGCTGCTGCAAAACCGCTCTTTCCACATGTTGAAAGTTTTCTCTAATTCCATATGGATAAAGAGTAATTTTGAAAATCGTAGAATTTCATAAACAGAACAACCGAGTTCGTATTTTCGATGCCATTTCTAAATGACTAATCCAACTGAGGCAAATAATATGGCGTTGGAAAGCTTATGAAAATGCGCTACTTTTTCATGTTAAAAGTTTTTTCTAATTTTGAACGGTTTAAAAGTAATTTAGAAAACGATACAAGTTCCACCGAGTTCGTATTTTCGAGCTAATTTTTTAACCGTACGTCCGAATGCAGCAAATGATATGGCATTGGAAAGCTTGAACAAATGCGAAACCTTTTTGTACATACTGTTTCTCCCAATTCCTTACTGTTTTAAGTCAAATTTGAAAATGGCTAAAAACGCATTTTCCTCGTAATTTCTACAAACTTTATCAGAATGAGGCAAATAATATACCGCTGAAAAGCTACGGAAAATGCGAAACTTTTCCATGTTGATGGTTTTCTCTGATTCCTAGCCGTTTTCATGTAATTTATAAAACAACGAGATCATTCGTTCTGCCTTTATCACGAAACAGATTCTTCGAGAATGCACCGCGTGAAGAATCTAAACTTCTCGGGGCGTGTACCTGAACTTCACTCTGTTTTTCACGTGATTTTTTTGCTCGTAGCTCTCCATCCACTCACCGGAATTGAGCAAGTGATATACCAGTGGAAAGCTGCTATAAGCACACATCTTTCCTGTGTTGATCGTTTTTTCATACCCGCGATGATTTTAAAAGTTTTTCATCTAAAATTCATTTAGTGTAGTAGTTAAACTTCCTGCTGTTTTCACGTTGAACTTCTGTGACGTATTTTTTTGTAATTTTTCTCATCCATTCGTTAGTGTTACACAAATGATTTTCCTTTTGTACAAACCTGTCACACCCTCGATGCGACTATAGCTCCCACGTGTCGAGGCACGACTTAGAGACATAATCGCATTGAAGGCATATGTCGCAAGTTAGGCAATCTTCACAACATCCCATGTAATATGAATAATAAAGGGGAGATAACATAGTTGGCTTACACTCGCCACGTCAATCAAGTACATAAATAACATTACATCATCCAAACACTCATGGCCCGACTACGGCGCCAAAATAAAAGAGAACCCAACATGCGACACGGTCCCAATCGCCCCCAACTGGGCACCACTACTGATCATCAGGAAAGGAAACATAATAACGTTGAGAGTCTTCGTCGAACTCCCACTTGAGCTCATACGCGTCTCCTAGAGCGGAATCATCAGGCCCTGCATCTGGTGTAATAGTAATCTGTGAGCCACAGGGACTCAGCAATCTCGCACCCTCGCGATCAAGACTATTTAAGCTTGTAGGTAAGGTAGGGTAAAAAATATGTGGAGCTGCAGCAAACGACTAGCAAGTATGGTGGCTAACTTATTCGCAAAAGAGAGTGAGAAGAGGAGGCAAAGCGCGAGCGAGAAACTAGAGAACAACCTGCGCAAACATTAGTCCAACACCGTGTCCACTTCCCGGACTCCGCCGAGAAGAGGCCATCACGGTAACACACTCAGTTGATTCATTTTAATTAATTAAGGTTCAAGTTATCTACAACCGGACATTAACAAATTCCCATCTTCCCATAACCGCGGCACCGCTTTCGAAAGTTCAAATCCCTGCAGGGGAGTCCCAACTTAGCCCATGACAAGCTCTCACGACCAACGAAGGAATAGACCTCCTCCCAAGACGTTCCGATCAGACTCGGTATCTCGGTTACTCAAGACACTTTGAAAGGTTAAAACAAGACCAGCAACACCGCCCGAATGTGTCGACAAATCCCGATAGGATCTGCACATATCTCGTTCTCAGGGCACACTCAGATGAGACATCCTACGAGTAAAACCAACCCTCAAGTTGCCCCGAGGTGGCCCCGCAGTCTACTCGGTCGGACCAACACTTAGAGGAGCACTGGCCCGGGGGGGGGGGTTAAAATAAGATGACCCTCGGGCTCCGAAAACCCAGCGGAAAAGAGGCTAGGTGGAAAATGGTAAAACCAAGGTTGGGCATTGCTGGAAAAGCTTTAATCAAGGCGAAATATCAAGGGGTTCCCATTATAACCCAACCACGTAAGGAACGCAAAATCCGGGAACATAACACCGATATGACGGAAACTAGGGCGGCAAGAGTGGAACAAAACACTAGGCGAGAGGCCGAGCCTTCCACCCTTTACCAAGTATATAGATGCATTAAGATAACATAGCAATATAATGATATCCCAACAAGTAAATAAATGTTCCAACAAGGAACGGTCTTCAATCTTCACTTGCAACTAGCAACGCTATAAGAGGGGCTGAGCAAAGCGGTAACATAGCCAATCAACGGTTTGTTAGGACAAAGGTGGGTTAGAGGTTTGACATGGCAATTTGGGAGGCTTGAAAGCAAGTGGTAGGCATCGTAGCAATGGCATAGCAAAAGAGCGAGCAAACTAGCATAGCAAAGATAGTAGTGATTTCGAGGGTATGATCATCTTGCCTGCACAGTTGTCAGAGTTGACTGGATCCTCGAAAGCAAACTCAGCAGGCTCCTCATTAGCGAACTCGTCTCCCGGCTCTACCCAAACAAGACAAACAAGCAACAAGGACACAATCAACCACGTGCAAACTCAAACAACACAATGCAAAGATGATATGCTATGCGGGATGCGATGCGGGATGCAAAAAGCAAGATATGACAGTAAATGCATGAACCTGGCCTCAACTTGGAATTCCAAGTGTCCCACTGGAAAGATGAGATGAAATCGCTTGAAAACGATATAAAGAACTCCGGAATCGGAGTTACGGTTTGGAAATGGCAAGCGATTCAAAAATGACACCGGTCTGCGATTTACAGCAAGTAGGCATCTAACTGCAATGATATGAACATGCTACAACACCCAAACAAGACAACAAAATACATGGAAGGGATGCACATAAGATGCTTAACAAAAGTCTAGCACTGAGCTACGGCCAATTCATCCATTAACAGGTTCAAACAAGCATGGCAAAAATGCATATGGCAAACAGATCTCAGACTTAGTGAAATCAACACTTGTCTGGAATTTCAGATCAGGTAGCCCCCTTCGGAGCAACAAAACTACATGCTACAGGATCTGAACATGGCAAAGTAAAACATGGCATGGAGCTACTCAAAGAGCTTAACAAAAGTCCCTTAGTGACCTTGAGCCAAAAGGGACCAGAAAATACAATTTCAAGAATGTGAACATAGCAAAAACATAATCAGTTTTCATACTTAATGAAAACTGACACATGCTGAAATATAACTCAAGTAGGCATGTGTACGAGCTCGATGCACTCACTACGGTGCAAGTCATGGCAACACAAGCATACACCCATCAAGAAGGCACAAAATACAAGCTCGACATGGCAAGAACAATAGCATAGCATGCACGGATCAACTACAACATCACCGGCAAAATTGCAAACAAGTTGACAATCTGCCCAGATTCACAAAGTAGCAAAACTAGAGATCGATTGACTCAAGCTAGGGTGCTCCATAATTAAAATATTAACAAAACATCCTTACTGATCATCCTCAAAAGAGGCACGGATCACTAGGAAACAACATGAACATATGGCCTCATGAGATAAACAGCTCCAGGACTTGGTGAAATTACTGTCCCTGAAAACAGAATTAGCAAGTGCACCACTTTGGAAGCTTGCACAAGTCACCACACACATCATAAAAATATATGGGTTGCACCTCTGGAAAGATGACAAAACCCTTAACAAAACACATGTAGAGCATCAGGGAATAGCATGCACACATTAATCATGGCAAAAATGACAAAAACCTAAATGGAGTAGCAGATCTGACAATTAACTCAAGTAGCCCTCTTCTAACAGCATTCCAGGCATCAAGATGAACTCAAATGAAAATGATGCAATGGAATGAAATGATTTACTCTTTGAGATGAACATTTTGATATGCTATATGCATGAATTGGAGCTACGGATGTGAAGTTACGGAGCTACGAACATGAGCACTTGGATCGAAAATTTCGGGACTTACAAGAATAAAAACACCTCCGGATCTAGGGTTAGACCCGGCACGCGAACCGAGGATGGATCCGGGCTCGCCGGAGTTCCCTGTATGCCAGAGCTTGCCGGAGGAAGGAGGAGGCCGGCCCGGTGCTCGCAGGAGTGGCGGCCGGAGCGCGGGGCCCGAGGGGCGCGGCGGCGCGGTCGGGCGGGCGAGGCGGCGGGGATGGCGTGGCGATGCGGCGCGGTTCGGCCGGGCGGCGGCGCGGCGGAGGCGGCGGAGCTCGGCGGGGAGCAGCGAGGCGCAGGCGGCGGATGGATGGGCCTTGGGGGCCGGCTGCGGGCTTCCCGGGCCCGGGCGGCGCGGGGATCTGGGGACCGGGCACGGGGGAATGGGAGGCTGCCACGTGGCGGCGGTGGCGGCGGGATTTTTCGTCCGGCGGCGGGCGGACACGTCCGGCCGCGCGGAGAGGAGGGGGATCTAGGTCTAGGGTGGATTTGATCCGGAAATTTCAGGGGAGATGTTATTTTATAGGTAGAGGGAGCTAGGAGAGTCCAAATGGGGTGCGGTTTTCGGCCACGCGATCGTGATCAAATGCTCTAGATGATGGAGCAGAGTTAGGTGGGTTTTGGGCCAAAATGGAGGGATGTTGGGCTGCAACGCACACGAGGCCTTTTCGGTCCCTCGGTTAACCGTTGGAGTATCAAACGAAGTTCAAATGGTACAAAACTTGACAGGCGGTCTACCGGTAGTAAACCAAGGTCGCTTGGCAAGTCTCGGTCCAATCCAGAAATGTTTAATCCCCACACACGAAAGAAAGCTAGAAATGGCCACCGGAGGAGAACGAAGCGCCGGAATGCAAAACGGACAACGGGGAAAATGCTCGAATGCATGTGACGAACACGTATGCAAATGCAATGCACATGATGACATGATATGAGATGCATGACAACGATCACAGCACACGGAGACAAAGACCCAAACCCGAGAAAATAAATATAACTTAACACCGAAAACGGCAAGAGTTGGAGTACAAATAGGGAAAGTTACATCCGGGGTGTTACAAAACCCTTCTCACAATAATTTTTTTAACTTCCTCCGACCGAGGACTTGAACTTATAACAACAAAAAATTTGGACTTTGCCTTTTTATTCAGTTTTTTCTCATATGAAACACACACGTGATTCATATTTTGGACTTTGCCTTTTCTCTGTTATTTCAATTTGAACTTCACCTTTTTATATTTTGAGTAAAGAATTGTATTAGATTTTTATACGGAAAAAATCAAACATGGAAATACAAGGTGAACCTCTCTTGCAAGAATTTTTGAACTTCTTCGGACAGAGCACTTGAACTTCTTTCAACAAACCTTTAAAATTTTATTTTTCTATACTTTTATTCTCACCTGAAATGCTTTCCTTGCAGTAGTTGAACTTCTTGTTATTTTCACTTTAAACTTCTATCACGTATTTTTGTTCAACCTCTCTCACAAGAATTTTCGAACTTTCTCAGGCCGAGTACTTGAACTTCTAGCAACAAAACTTTTGGCCTTTATTTTTTCATTCCTTTTTTTCATACAAATGCACACCACGTAGTACGTGAACTTCTGTCAGTTATCAAACTGAACTTCTCCCGGTTACGTGAAAATATTTGAGTTTCTTATAGACATTGACCCCTCCACATTTTTAAATATTGAACTTCTCTGTTTTGTAATTTGGACTTCTTGGTTTATTTCTTTTAGCATCAAAGTATCCTAGTTTGTCATAAATATTGGACCCCTCCACATTTTTTAAAATTTTGATTTATTTGTAAAAACATAGACACAAACGGGAGAGAGAATTATGTGTGCATAAAGTGGGTTGCAATTTCCAACTTTCCCTCGTCGAGCACTTGAACTTCTAGCAGAAAATGTTTTTCATTTTATGAGTTGGTTTTAAAAAGCCAAAATGGCATTGGTTTTTGTTTTTGTTTTCCGAACTTGTAAATCTTAGGTTTTAATAAACTCCAAACTTCCATGTTATTTTAATTCGAACCTCATGTTGGTTTTATTTTCTATTAGCGGTTAGAATCTGAATTTTTAATAAACATTAAAGAGCTCCATTTCTTTAATTTGAACTTCTAGGTTTCTTTTAGAAACGGGGAAATCCATTTTCTAATTAAAGTTTCTAAACTTTTTTTGTTATTTTTACTTGAGCTTCGGTTTTGGAAACTTGTTGAACATAAGCATTTCCGAAACTGAAACCAACATATCAAAACTGCCCCCATCTTTTCTTTTTATTCTTTTTTTCTCATACGAAATGCACACCATGCAATACCTGAACTTTTGGCAGATATCAATTTGGACTTATCTCTATTTTGCTTTAGTAACTGGAAAAAAAATCTGACTGGGGGGGTGAGTAGGACTCCCCCCTTTCCTAGTTGGATTAGGACTTGGGAGGGGGAAGGATTGGAGAAGAAGGAAAGGGGGGCGCCGCCCCCCTCTCCTTGTCCTATTCGGACTGGGGGGAGGGGCACGCAGCCCAGCCCTAGCCACCTCTCCTCTCTTCCACCTAGGCGCACTAAGGCCCATTAGGTTCCCGGGGGGTTCCGGTAACCTCCCGGTACTCCGGTAAAATCCCGATTTCACCTGGAACACTTCCAATATCCAAACATGGGCTTCCAATATATCAATCTTCATGTCTGGACCATTTCGAGACTCCTCGTCATGTCCGTGATCACATCCGAGACTCCGAACAACTTTCGGTACATCAAAACATATAAACTCATAATATAACTGTCATCGAAACATTAAGCGTGCGGACCCTACGGGTTCGAGAACTATGTAGACATGACCGAGACACGTCTCCGGTCAATAATCAATAGCGGAACCTGGATGCTCATATTGGCTCCTACATATTCTACGAAGGTCTTTATCGGTCAGACCGCATAACAACATATGTTGTTCCCTTTGTCATCAGTATGTTACTTGCCCGAGATTCGATCATCGGTATCTCAATACCTAGTTCAATCTCGTTACTGGCAAGTCTCTTTACTTGTTCCGTAATACATCATCCCCCAACTAACTCATTAGTTGCAATGCTTGCAAGGCTTAAGTGATGTGCATTACCAAGAGGGCCCAGAGATACCTCTCCCACAATCCGAGTGACAAATCCTAATCTCGAAATACGCCAACCCAACAAGTACCTTCGGAGACACCTGTAGAGCACCTTTATAATCACCCAGTTACGTTGTGACGTTTGGTAGCACACAAAGTGTTCCTCCGGTAAACAGGAGTTGCATAATCTCAAAGTCATAGGAACATTTATAAGTCATGAAGAAAGCAATAGCAACATACTAAACGATCGTGTGCTAAGCTAACGGAATGGGCCATGTCAATGACATCATTCTCCTAATGATGTGATCCCGTTAATCAAATGACAACTCATGTCTGTGGTTAGGAAACATAACCATCTTTGATCAATGAGCTAGTCTAGTAGAGGCATACTAGTGACACTCTGTTTGTCTATGTATTCACACATGTATTATGTTTCTAGTTAATACAATTCTAGCATGAATAATAAACATTTATCATGATATAAGGAAATGAACGATAACTTTATTGTTGCCTCTAGGGCATATTTCCTAAAGTCTCCCACTTGCACTAGAGTTAATAATCTAGATTACACAGTAATGATTCTAACACCCATGGAGCCTTGGTGCTGATCATGTTTTGCTCGTGGAAGAGGCTTAGTCAATGGGTCTGCAACATTCAGATCCGTATGTATCTTGCAAATTTCTATGTCTCCCACCTGGACTAGATCCCGGATGGAATTGAAGCGTCTCTTGATGTGCTTGGTTCTCTTGTGAAATCTGGATTCCTTCGCTAAGGCAATTGCTCCAGTATTCTCACAAAAGATTTTTCATTGGACCCGAAGCACTAGGTGTGACACCTAGATCGGATATGAACTCCTTTATCTAGACTCCTTCATTTGTTGTTCTGAAGCAGCTATGTACTCCGCTTCACACGTAGATGCCGCCACGACGCTTTGTTTAGAACTGCACCAACTGACAGCTCCACCATTCAATGTAAACACGTACCCGATTTGCGATTTAGAATCGTCCGGATCAGTGTCAAAGCTTGCGTCAACGTAACCATTTACGATGAGCTCTTTATCACCTCCATAAATGAGAAACATATCCTTAGTCCTTTTCAGGTACTTCAGGATGTTCTTGACCGTTGTCCAGTGATCCACTCTTGGATTACTTTGGTACCTCCCTGCTAGACTTATAGCAAGGCACACATCAGGTCTGGTACACAACATTGCATACATGATAGAGCCTATGGCTGAAGCATAGGGAACATCTTTCATTTTCTCTCTATCTTCTACAGTGGTCGGGCATAGAGTCTTACTCAACTTCACACCTTGTAACACAGGCAAGAACCCTTTCTTTGCTTGATCCATTTTGAACTTCTTCAAAACTTTGTCAAGGTATGTGCTTTGTGAAAGTCCAATTAAGCGTCTTAATCTATCTCTATAGATCTTAATGCCCAATATGTAAGCAGCTTCACCGAGGTCTTTCATTGAAAAACTCTTATTCAACTATCCCTTTATGCTATCCAGAAATTCTATATCATTTCCAATCAGTAATATGTCATCCACATATAATATCAGAAATGCTACAGAGCTCCCACTCACTTTCTTGTAAATACAAGCTTCTCCAAAAGTTTGTACAAACCAAATGCTTTGATCACACTATCAAAGCGTTTATTCCAGCTCTGAGAGGCTTGCACCAGTCCATAAATGGATCGCTGGAGCTTGCACACTTTGTTAGTTCCCTTTGGATCGACAAAACCTTCCGGTTGCATCATATACAACTCTTCTTCCAGAAATCCATTCAGGAATGTTGTTTTGACATCCATCTGCCATATTTCATAATCATAAAATGCGGCAATCGCTAACATGATTCGGACAGACTTAAGCATCGCTACAGGTGAGAAGGTCTCATCGTAGTCAATCCCTTGAACTTGTCGAAAACCTTTCGCAACAAGTCGAGCTTTGTAGACACTAACATTACCGTCAGTGTCAGTCTTCTTCTTGAAGATCCGTTTATTCTCAATTGCTTGCCGATCATCGGGCAAGTCAACCAAAGTCCACACTTTGTTCTCATACATGGATCCCATCTCAGATTTCATGGCTTCAAGCCATTTTGCGAAATCTGGGCTCACCATCGCTTCTTCATAGTTCATAGGTTCATCATGATCTAGTAGCATGACTTCCAGAACAGGATTACTGTACCACTCTGGTGCGGATCTTACTCTGGTTGATCTACGAGGTTCAGTAGCAAATTGATCTGAAGTTCCATGATCATCATCATTAACTTCCTCACTTATTGGTGTAGGCGTCACAGAAACCGGTTTCTGTGATGACCTATTTTACAATAGAGGAGCAGGTATAGTTACCTCATCAAGGTCTATTTTTCTCCCACTCACTTCTTTTGAGAGAAACTCCTTCTCTAGAAAGGATCCATTCTTAGCAACGAATGTCTTGCCTTCGGATTTGTGATAGAAGGTGTACCCAACAGTCTCCTTTGGGTATCCTATGAAGACACATTTCTCCAATTTGGGTTCGAGCTTATCAGGTTGAAGCTTTTTCACATAAGCATCGCAGCCCCATACTTTAAGAAACGACAACTTTGGTTTCTTGCCAAACCACAATTCATAAGGCGTCGTCTCAACGGATTTCGATGGTGCCCTATTTAACGTGAATGCGGCCGTCTCTAAAGCATAACCCCAAAACGATAGCAGCAAATCAGTAAGAGACATCATAGATCGCACCATATCTAGTAAAGTACGGTTACGACGTTTGGACACACCATTACACTATGGTGTTCCGGGTGGCGTGAGTTGCGAAACTATTCCGCATTGTTTCAAATGTAGACCAAACTCGTAACTCAAATATTCTCCTCCACGATCAGATCGTAGAAACTTTATTTTCTTATTACGATGATTTTCAACTTCACTCTGAAATTCTTTGAACTTTTCAAATGTTTCAGACTTATGCTTCATTAAGTAGATATACCCATATCTGCTTAAATCATCTGTGAAGGTGAGAAAATAACGATATCCGCCATGAGCCTCAACATTCATCGGACCACATACATCTGTATGTATGATTTCCAACAAATCTGTTGCTCTCTCCATAGTTCCGGAGAACGGCGTTTTAGTCATCTTGCCCATGAGGCACGGTTCGCGAGTACCAAGTGATTCATAATCAAGTGGTTCCAAAAGTCCATCAGTATGGAGTTTCTTCATGTGCTTTACACCGATATGACCTAAACGGCAGTGCCACAAATAAGTTGCACTATCATTATCAACTCTGCATCTTTTTGCTTCAACATTATGAATATGTGTATCACTACTATCGAGATTCATCAAAAATAGACCATTCTTCAAGGGTGCATGACCATAAAAGATATTACTCATATAAATTGAACAACCATTATTCTCTGATTTAAATGAATAACCGTCTCGCATCAAACAAGATCTAGATATAATGTTCATGCTCAACGCTGGCACCAAATAACAATTATTTAGGTCTAAAACTAACCCCGGCGGCAGATGTAGAGGTAGCGTGTCGACCGCGATCACATCGACTTTGGAACCATTTCCCACGCGCATCGTCACCTCGTCCTTGGCCAGTGTTCGCTTAATTCGTAGTCCCTGTTTCGAGTTGCAAATATTAGCAACAGAACCAGTATCAAATACCCAGGTGCTACTGCAAGCTCTAGTAAGGTACACATCACTGCTCCGAGCCTCTGTTCATTACTTGTTTGTGTGTTCTTGATCTTCCCAAGTTTTGCATGACTAATTTGATGCTTCTATTAATTATGGAGCTGCCAACCCTATCAAGCAAAATATTTTTTCTTTTGGGGCTGGCACCTCGAACAAGCATAAAAATAGAGGGAAGCAAATATATTGTCGTGTATGCACACACCCTTCTTTCATTAGTTTAGATGAACCATTGATGATCAATTCGGACCAGTGCATGCGATTAAAATTAATTTTACCTAAATAGATGGTGCAGAATAAACTACAACAACTAGATTTGCAACCACGGGATGCTGACGATATCTTCAAAGAACATTGCAACGGCAGCTAGGCTTCACAGCAACATATGGTAAGCCAGTGTGTTTTAGTACATGTGAAATGTAATGTGAGTGGGCTGCTTTCTTGGCTTGTGCCCTCAACGTGTAATCCTACCGAATTATAAATGGTTCAGTTGTCTGCTTTGCTGTATTGCTTGATTCGAATGCTTATTTGTTGTTACGCTATACCCGAGTTGGCCAATATGTCAGTAGTGCTTGGTGTACTATCGTAAAGAAATGCATGCCTATTTCATTTGAGTCCTTAACTTTTCCTCTCAACTTCATCACAAGACTATCTTCGTAGTTTATATGAGGCCACACTATTAAGTGCTTTCTCAGATTCAATTGCTTAGATGCCTTGGCAACTTAAATATAGCGGTTGTACACCCCCTTTCAACTGGGGATGTCAACTAGGTCCCGTTTAATCCCGATTAAAGTCCACTAATGGTATGATAGTTCAAAAGAGTTTTTGTTTTTTGAGGAAAATGAACTAGGGAGGTAGCAAAAACTAACCAGATGGGACTGGCGGATGTCGTTTATTTTCCACTTACATACCTAGTTTCATCTTACCATTTTAATTTATTTTCGACTGATGCTGCTTCGAACCATTTAAATATACTTTGCCATGCTCGGCAATAATTCGTCCGTCGTTTACCATGTAAGTTTACTGCCTGGATCATACGATAACTATCTCTTACTGAGGTCAAGCGGAAACCTTTCAGGATGCTGTTCATACTTGGACACAATGTACAATCCCAGAATATATTTGTGGAAGCAGTGCGCCATCCATGTTACCAGATGGTAGCAGTTCAGAGGCAACACCGCCGGAGAGCAGTCTAAGCACAAATATTATAGTGCTTGAGGCTCTACTAGAGGCAGAAAGAGATGGTGTGGCTGCCATGAATGAGGTAATCTTTATCTTGAGGCTGGAAATTACAGAATTAGCGGCACGCATTATGCAAGCAACCCAAGAATTGGAGGAAGTAAGAATGTTGCATTTGAAGACGGAGGAGGTCCTGCTGTTTCTGCTATCTGAAGCCCAAGGTAATCCCGGTTCTTCTTTAAATACCAGTTGAAATTGTCATTAGATTATTGTACTTGCATGTTGTGTCATGTCTCTGAATGGATTATGTTGCAAGACCCCCTATGTTGTCCATGTGTTGTAATGATCCGAATTTTTTAGGCGAGGTAATCCTCAGTACTTGTATGATTGACATAAGGTGAACTGTTTTTCATGTGAGCATATTGTATTGGATGAAATAACTGTTTGACTCAGAATGTATCCAACCTACTGAATTTGAAGATCACGGCATTTCTAAATCATAATCATATATAAAGGTGGAATAAATCTTTGTTGTGGTTTTGAAGAAATAAATAACAAAACGTATAATTATCTGTGGATATTCGTAATCGAATACAAATTGGATTTGAATTTAGTTTGCCAGGTCCCAGGGCAAACGTGAATGCTAATTCTCCCAAGTTTTGAACGAAGCGGCTAAACACCCACTATAATTTGTGGGCTGCCCAAAGCAAGTGTTTGCGAGATGGAAATTACTGTCTACCCCTGACACTTGACATCCTTATCGACCGGATTTACACTGCTGTCGATAGGGGTAGACTAGTAACTTCAATCAGACGTGACACGGCGGCCTCTGAGCCCATTCAGACACGGTGGGTGCCAAACGTGGGCGGCAAAACACATTTGATTCAAGCTCGTCCGAAAGACATGTGTCTCTTCCTCCATTTCCCCATTCATACACGGTGGGCGGCAAAACAAACTCTCTTCATCCAAAATCGATGTAGGCTAATATTTTAAATAGGGGCATATGTGTAACTTCCATCAGACGTGACACAACCGCCCTACCTGTCAGCCATGTTCATACACCGTGGGCGCCAACCGTGGGCGCCAAAACACCCTCTCCTCGCCCAAAATAGTTACCGACAAATATTTAGGAGATGCGAGATTACCGTCCTATCCCCAACCGACGCGATGTCTAAAATTTTAAACGGGGGATAAGTTCGTAACTTTCCCCCATTTCAGAGAAGCGCGTCCCAAAGTTTGAGATCCCCCTCCCCTCCATTTCCCTATTCATACATCGTCGGCGGCACAACAACCTCCGCACTGCGGCCAGCCTCCTCCATCCGCCACCCCATCCTCCACCTTGCCGGAGCCGCTACCCCTACCCTGTCGTCCACTACAAGAGATGGACGTCTCTCATCCATGGCGTTGGACCAGGATCCTTTCATTGCCTCCTCTCGCTTCATCGGCACCGTCGTCCACCTTGCCGTTGCTTCTCCTACGACCGCCTCGTCCATGACAACAGGATATATCCCCCAACCCGGCCGTCTGCCGTCTAAAGTCTTCTTCCCCGCCGCTGACAGCCATCGCACCCGCAGCACCCTCAACGTATCAGCATAGGCCTACACGGCGTCGCAAGAGAGGTGGTACTCTCCACATGTGTTTAAGTTATTGATCTCACCCGGAAAATAGAACGTAATTTGTTTACTGTACTTTTCTTGTCTGTACCAAATCGTAGTGGCTAGTTGAAAGCAAACATTGGTTGCGAAGTAGCTTTTTCCAGTTCGCACCTTCAGATCTGCCATGGCACGGGCACTATACTCGTAAAGCTTATGGTTTCTCCCCTTTATATTCACTACCATCATCGTAGGTGCTTCGTGTCGTGCTAGCACTGCTCCTCAAGACCTCAACCCAAAGCTTACATGTTGATATAAGAATCTGATATGATGCTCATATCACTAAAACAGAGAACGTTTAATTGGTCACCTAATGTTCCTATATTCGTTTCGAAAAGCATGTGCGACACCCACTGGTCCAGCTAGTTCCACTTTCCTGATTTTCTCTTGAGGCTTAGGGTTTTCCCCTTTTATCTACTCTACTATGATTTGCGTAGGTGCTTTCTGTCGTACTAGCATTACTCCACCCTTCAAGCTAAACAACACAACACTCAGAATTCGAAAGCTTAGTTGTTCAAATATGATTGTGATATGATACTGATATTAGTTAACCGCCACATTTAATTGGTTAGCTAAAGGTCCCACTTGAGTTTCCAAATGCATGTCGCGACATATAGAGAGACAACATAATTGCATTCCTTTGTCACTTGTTGACCGTACTTTCTTGTCCATACCAAATCTTAGTTGTTATTTCAAAGCAAACATCAGTTGCTAACTACCCTTTGTGCGGTTTGCAGCTTCAGATCTGCCATCCCACTGCCATGGTGAACACTGTGCTCATCATGCTTATGTTTTCCCCATTTTATGATAACCGCAATCAGCCTACGTGGTTCGTGTCGTAATAGCACTGCTCCACCCATCGAGCTAAACAAGCTTAGTTGTACAAATTCATATATGATATTATTGCTGATATTAGTAAAACTGAGAGATGTTTAATTGGTTAGCTAAATGTTCCTACTTTAGTTTCGAAATGCATGTGAGCCACATATGGAGAGACCGGAAAGAATAGTATTTCTCTGTGCGCTCTGGTTCATCATAGGTGGCCAACCGACATTGTATTGAAAGACTTGTAATATCTTCAATCTGCTTGCTCTTCTGCTCTTCTTTAAGATGATACTCTTCTCTTGCGGTCGACTGGTCAGGTCGAGTTGTTCTCCCTTAGTATATTTTGAATCTGTTAGGTTAGGTCGACTTGTTCTTCGTTACTACATGTTGAAGCTATCATCTGCGAAGTGTCATCACTTCTAGAGCTCTCATATTTTGAGTAGTAGGCCACATTATATTAATGCACACAACAAATTACAACATGCATGACGTCTTTTAAAATAATTGCAGAGATAGCACAAAGGGGTTTACAGGGAGGCAGTATTGGATTAGAATCACTTCTACATTACAAAGAAAATCTCACTTGTTTTTATGTTTTCATGCATGTCAGATATTGAACATTATCAAAATGAATATGAGAATGGGCACACGAGAGGAATATTGCGGAACGATCCACTGGCTAACACACTTGGCATGGTGGAGGATGGCCTATCTTATTCACCCATCAAGGTGCTTGCTCTAACTTTGCAAAGTTATATTGGTTGCACATATTTTGCATCTAACCTCTTGCATTACTTCTACTTTGTTACACCATCTGCTTAGTTTAAGCATCATATATGAGTATATGCCATACCTATCCATTTTATGTACCTATTCCATGTGTCATCACACTATGTTTTTCCAGTGAAATGTTGTTCTTTCGTAATAGATGTCCAAAAGGAAGAGGGTGAGTGCAGATCCTCAAGGAGTACAAACTAGGTACTTGGAAAAGGTAGTGATACCTGTTAAATCAGATAGATCAGCAGCCACAGAAAACACAGGCCCAACTGTACCACACTTTACCCCTACTCCAGTGGCCAAACCCCTATTAGAACTGTTGGGAGCCCAGCGTCAGGTACTGTCTATGATATCAATTCAAAATTTGAACTCCTAAATTTCTGCTTGTGCCTTACCTTCTCTCTTGTATGAAAACTAATTTCAGATGAATCTCCTTGCTCAAAGGATCATACGATCTCAAAACAATAATGGGCTATGCATTGCTCTTGTTAGTACCTCTCTCCCTTTTGCCTTGTAATGTTGTACTTAATTAATTGCTATTTGGTTATGTATCATCGGTCTGCACCTGAGCTTCATTATCCTCTATTTCTTCCAATATTATTTGATCTATATTTACTCTTTGCAAAATGTAGAATAATGGCAACGCTTATAAAGAATTTTCTTTGGGGAATTTATTGAATTATCCTTCCATCAACATGGAGAAGGGCTTTGTCCAGCCCCTGTTAACATGTAATGTAAGTTCATCCTTCTCAAGCCTTCAAACTTTGTTCTAGTATAGATTTGGATAGGCATCATTTCCTCCACTACTGTTTGCTTTGCTGTTTACATCTGATTGGATGTTTGCAACAACTACCAGCTTCAAATTGTAGTTGTAAAAACATGTTCCTTATGCAGAAAAGATCCATTTATTTGCTTATATAATTGTGAAACATGTTACGTGTCTCCTTGTTTCTCTTTCAGACTCGTATCTCTTATGCCAGGCAGAACTTTAGGGAAGATAGTGAGCCAAACCATCTTGAGGACAGCGAGATGACCCCAAGGTCCAGTCTTGATGAAGATAGTGAGTTGAAGCTACTCACTAGCAGGTGTGAGACAACCTCTGTGCAGTCGCTGCCTCAATCAGTTCGACTTCTTCAGTCTCAACTTAAAGCGGAAAGGCTTGCTTCATCTCAGCTCCGACTTGAAGTCAAAGATGCAATGAAGATGTCAGAGGACTGCCGTGCGCACCATCATGACTTAAATCTAGCGTTGATGCATCTATCGTTGACACAACTGAGGTCTACTCAGCTTCTTCAGCTGTTTGGGGGGCCGACCTGGCCAGGCCTAGTGCCTTCTGAAGTGCTCTCAGTTTTGTATATTCTTTTGTCGGCGCGTTTATTTTCACTGCTGGCGAACTTTGCTGCCCAGTGGATGTAATATGTGTGATAGTCGTGATAGCCTAGCGTAAGTTGCTTGCTTATTTATTTCCTTGTTGTCTTGTTTATTTGTTTGCTTGTAGTCATTGCAGTTCTTTTTTACGCGGTTTTCTAGTGGCTGCAATAACCTATTTTTTAAAACTAGGCCACAATAACCATGGGCTAATATTTACTGTAGTGACACTGGGGCTCCTACGGGCCGTAGAAACAGTGTGCCTTCTACGGGACGTAGAAACAATGGGCCTTCTACGGGCTGTAGAAACAATGGGCCTTCTACAGGCCGTAGAAACAATGGGCCTTCTATGGGCCGTATCATCAATGGGCCTTATACGGGCAGTATGATCGATTGGCTAAACATGGGCCAATAACAGGCCGCATTATGGCCGTAAACAGGCTAGAGTTGGAATCGTCCGTTCATGGGCCGACCATAACGGGCCATCGTTAATAGGCCGTATTTGATGACGCTATGAAAATAGCCCAACGTATTAACGGACCACAAACGGACCGACTGTAACCACGGGCTGAATTTGGCCCACAAGCAGAAAATGACAGTAATGGGCCATAAGTAAACGAATGCTGGAAATGAGCCCAAGAATAAATGGGCTCTGAGAAGGCCGAAAGATAACATGGGATAGAAACGGCCCAACGGAATAATGGGCCGTTAATGGGTATAAAGTGATACACTATTCTTTACGGGCCAGTTTCACCACGGGTCGTTAATGGGTGTAAAGTGATACACTGTTCATTACGGGCCAGTTTCACCATGGGTCGTTAATAGGCCAAGATTTACATAGGGCCTCATATGGGCCAAAAGACGTCATGGGCCATACATGGGCCAGAAGTGAAAATAGGATGGCATCATATTGGGTGACCCAGATGACGCTACTGGGCCTAATTCGGATAGGGCGTAACGGGCCTTGGGTTAGCGGGCTGTAAATGGGCTATATGCGAACATGTCGTTAACAGGGTTTACATGGTCCGGCCCACCACCTTTCGACCAAGTCAAACGGGCCGGCCTTTTCACAGGAATGGGCCTCTGTTGGGCCGTGCCACGTGTCGACGTATCATAGGCGCCTTCTGTCCAATGAGTGGATGACATCTGTCCCAACGATGAGCCGACACGTGTTTCCTCCAGCCAATGATGATTTTACACGTGGGAAATCCCCATTGGTCAGGGCTGTTAACGGGTTATCGGATCCAAAACCCGACCCGATAGCTTAACGACATTCCGTTACGGTGGATGCCACGTGTCGGTCACCCTTGACGAAAGCACTTCTGTGACGCGGGATTTATCATCATGGAAGTGGACACTTCTGTGATGATAATTTTGGTAATGTCATGGAACATTTCTATGACAGCACATGTATGACTATCTTGATTCTGTCATAAAATCGTCATGGATGTACATGCATGACAGAAAATGCGACCTACTGTGACAAACACGTATCATCATGGAAGTGTATTTTTTTGTAGTGATAGCACATAAACTAGGGTTTAATCTTCTGTCACTATTGCAACCCATCATCTAATAACTACTCCACAATGCATTCCCTTAGGCCCAAATATGGTGAAGTGTCATGTAGTCGACGTTCACATGACACCACTAAGGGAATCACAACATACATATCATCAAAATATCAAACACATATCAAGTTTACATGATTACTTGCAACAAGATTTCTCCCGTGACCTCAAGAACAAAAGTAACTACTCACAAATGATAATCATGCTCAAGATCAGAGGGGTATTAAATAGCATATCAGATCTGAACATATAATATTCCACCAAATAAACCATATAGTAATCATCTATAACATGTAATCAACACTACTAGTCACCCACAAGCACCAATCTAAAGTTCCGGTACAAAGATTGAACACAAGATATGAGCTAGGGTTTGAGAGGAGATGGTGTTATTGAAGATGTTGATGGAGATTGCCCTCCCCAAGATGGGAGAGTTGTCGGTGATGATGATGACGATGATTTCCCCCTTTGGGAGGGAAGTTCCCCTGGCGGAATCGCTCCGCCGGAGGGCAAAAGTGCTCCTGCCCAAGTTCAGCCTCGAGACGGCGGCGCTTCGTCCTGAAAGTCATCTCCTTATTTTTTATAGGTCAAAATGACTTATATACCAGAAGAGGGGCACCGGAGGTGGGCCGAGGAGGGTGATACGTCTCCAACGTATCTACTTTTTCTCACGCTTTTCCTCATGAAACTAACCCTGGACTGACGCTGTTTTCAGCAGAACTACCATGGTGTTGTTTTTGTGGAGAAATAAAAGTTTTCGGAATGGAAGGAAACTTTGCGAGGATTTTTTATAGCAATAATAAGAATTTTTGGAGCCAAGACCCACCAGAGAGGGGCCTCTGGGTGGGCACAACCCACCAGGGCGCGCTCCCCTCTCCTGGCGTGCCTAGGTGGGTTGTACCCACCTGGTGGCCCCGCTGATACTATAAATTTACATTAATTCAGAAAAAAATCAGGGAGAAAGAATTATCACGATCCACGAGACAGAGCCACCGCCAAGCCCTGTTCTTCCTCGGGAGGGTAGATCTGGAGTCCGCTTTGGGCTCCGGAGAGGGGGGTCTTTGTTCTTCGTCATCACCAACCAATCTCCATCGCCAATTCCATGATGCTCCCCACCGGGACTGAGTAATTCCTTCATAGGCTCGCTGGTCGGTGAGGAGTTAGATGAGATTCATCATGTAATTGAGTTAGTTTGTTAGGGCCCGATCCTTAGTATCCACTATGTTCTTAGATTGATGTTGCTATGACTTTGCTATGCTTAATTCTTATCACTGTGGGTCCGAGTGCCATAATTTCAGATCTGAACCGTTTATGAATTCATCATTATATCCATGTTTTAGATCCGATCTTGCAAGTTATAGTCACCTACTACGTTTTATGATCCAATAATCCTGGAGTGACAACAACCGGGCCCACTCTCGGGGATGACCGTAGTTTGAGGAGTTCATGTATTCACTATGTGTTAATGCTTTCTTCCGGTTCTCTATTAAAAGGAGGCCTTAATATCCCTTAGTTTCCAATATGGACCCCGCTGCCACTAGAGGGTAGGACAAAAGATGTCATGCAAGTTCTTTTAATAAAGCACGTATGACTATTTATGGAATATATGCCTACATTATATCGATGAACTGGAGCTAGTGCTGTATCGCCCTAGGTTATAATTGTCACATGATGAATATCATCCAACGAGTCACCGACCCAAGGCCTACGAATTTATCCTTATTGATTTTGCTGCATTACTATTGCTATCATCACTGTCACACTTACTACAAAATTACTGCTATCACTGTTACTATTACCGTTGCTGCTGTCACTACTATAAAAACTATCAAACTACTTTGCTACTGATCACTTTGCTGCAGATAATTAGTCTCTAGATGTGGTTGAATTGACAACTCAGCTGCTAATACCTTCAAATATTCTTTGTCTCCCCTTGTGTTGAATCTATAAATTTGGGTTAAATACTTACCCTCGAAAACTGATGTGAACCCCTATACTTGTGGGTTATCAAGACCTTTTTCTGGCGCCGTTGCCGGAGAGCATATCTATATTTGTTGAGTCACTTGGGATTATTATAATATTATCACTATGAAAAATCTGAAGGATCCAAAGACTAAGATTTATCCCTTAAAGACGAGGGGAGGTAAGGGACTTCCATCCAGTTCTGCTTTAGATTCACCTTCTGTTATGAGTAAATTTGCAACACAACCACATGCTATTAATTCTGATATGTTACAATGATGCTACTTCCACTATGAATGATGCTTATAATGATGCTAGTACATTGCTTGATGATGATGATGTGCCACTTGGTGATTTTCTTGATAAACAAATTGCTAGAATTATACAACATGATGTTGTTGATTCTGATGATGAGCTTGAAACTGAAACTCCTGAAACACCTACTAGAACTAGCCTTCTTAGATATGAATTGCCTAAGGTACCGGAAGGTTATGTTATGAGTGAACAGACAACTAGAGATATTCTTGCTTGCAGAGATAGAGATGATATAGAGAAATTGTTATGCAAGTATAAAGAAAAATCTCTGAATGCTAGAATGAAATGTGATCCTAAGTTGCTACTTCACCTATATGTATTGTTGATTGATAACCCACAAGTATAGGGGATCGTTTGTATCCTTTTTCGATAAATAAGAGTGTCGAACCAAACGAGGCGCTAAAGGTAGAACAAATATTCCCTCAAGTTCTATCGCCCACCGATACAACTCTACGCACGCTTGATGTTTACTTTACCGGAAACAAGTATGAAACTATTTGGCAAGAATAAAACTACGAGTACTTTGCGAGAATAAAACTATGAATAAATTGCAAGATAATAAAAGAGGATAGCTTTTGCCAACAAGAAAGTCATTTGTCCCTAGGCAATCGATAACAAGTACTGGTAACCATTCTTGTAATTTTATATGAGGGAGAGGCATGAGCTAACATACTTTCTCTACTTGGATCATATGCACTTATGATTGGAACTCTAGCAAGCATCCACAACTACTACAGATCATTATGGTCGTGAAACCCAACCATAGCATTAAGTATCAAGTCCTCTTTACACATATCCGCGTTTAAGTTTCTGTCACTCTCGCAACACTGACAATAAGCAAA
>NC_041386.1:525959509-525978471 GCF_002162155.2 Triticum dicoccoides | reverse complement strand
AAATAAAATATACAATCATACCAACAAAGATCACGATTAACCCACACGACAAAACGGATCTACTCAAACATCATAGGATAACCATAGATCATTGAGAAATAATATAATTTGTTGAGCAACATGTTTAAGTAGAGATTACAGCGGGGGGAAGAGGTGTTACACCGCTGCATAGAGGGGGAGAAATTTGGTGTTGACGGTAGCCAGATTGTTGATATAGATTGCTGTCCCGATCGTTGCCCCCGGCGGCACTCCGGCGCCACCGGAAGCGAGGGGGAGAGAGACCCCTACTTCTTCTTCCTTGACCTCCCCCTAGATGGGAGGATAGTTCCCTCTCTGGTCCTTGGTCTCCATGGCATGGGAGGGGTGAGAGCCCCTCCAAGATTGGATCTCCCTCTCTGTTCTCTTCTATTTTGCGTTCCCCAGATCTGGCCGAAAACCGTTTCTTATATTCCCGGAGATCCGTAACTCCGATTGCGCTGAGATTTTAACACAATTTTTTCCAGATATAAGCTTCCTTGCACCTGAAGTATAGCTCCAACCGATGTACGAGATGGGTACAACCCAGCACCACGCGCCAGGCTCCTGGCCCGTGCGCTGGTGTATCGTGCCCTGTGTGGGCCTCCTTTTGCGGTGATTCCAACTCCCAAAAATCACAAATATTCCAAAATAAATCTCCGTATTTTTTATTGCATTTGGACTTCGTTTCATATGGATACTCCGCGATACCAAAAACATGCAGAAAACAGGAACTGGCACTCGGCACTGGATCAATAGGTTTGTCCAATAAATCATATAAAAAGTTGCCAAAAGTATGTGAAAGTGGTATAATATTGGCATGAAACAATAAAAATTATAGATATGACGGAGACCTATCACTGATAAGGATTATGAATTCTTTGTCGACCCAGAGTTAATTACTTTGGTTGAATCTGATCCTTTCCATGGTTATGAAACTAAAACTGTTGTGGCACATCTTACTAAGTTGAATGATATAGCTGCCTGTTTTACTCATGATGAGAAATCTCGCTATTACTTTATTCTCAAATTATTTCCTTTCTCATTAAAGGGTGATGCTAAAGCTTGGTACAATACTCTTGCTCCTGGTTGTGTGCGTAGTCCCCAGGATATGGTTTATTACTTTTCTGAAAAATATTTCCCTGCTCATATGAAACAAGCTACCTTACAGGAAATATTTAACTTTGTGCAAACTAAAGAAGAGAGTAGCCCACAAGCTTGGGGGAGGCTTTGCCAGTTACTTCATGCTTTGCCTGATCATCCTCTTAAGAAAAATGAAATACTTGATATCTTCTATAATGGACAAACTGATGCTTCTAGGGACTTCCTAGATAGTTGTGTTGGTTGTGTTTTCAAGGAACAAACTGTTGCTCAAGTTGAAGAATTATTGAATAACATATTGAAAAATTATGATGATTGGACTATTCCTGAACCATCGCCTAAACCCACTCCGAAGAAGAGGGGTATATTATATCTCAGTCCCGAAGATATGCAAGAGGCAAAGAAATCTATGAAGGAAAAGGGTATTAAAGTTGAGGATGTTAAAAATTTAGCTCCTATTGAAGAAATACATGAGCTTAATACACCACCATTTCCTAAGGTGGTAGAGGTAAATTCTCTTATGAAGTTTAATGATAATGATAATCCTCACAATATGCATCCTAGTCAATGCTTTTATGAGTTTGAAAACTATATTAGAGAACAAGATCACTTCAATGCAAATGTTATGAAACAATTGAAATACAATTCTGATATGATTGCTCTCTTGAGTGACTTGTTATATAGAATATCAAATGATGTTAGAGGTGTTGGAAAGCATGCTTCTATGGTTCAAACTCAGCTAGAACAAGTTGCTAAATCACAAAGAGAATTACTTGATGAAATGAATCATAATATGCATGACTTTGCTGTTAGAGTTGCAATCAGAGGAGGTAAAATGACTCAGGAACCACTTTATCCTAAGGGACACCCAAAAAGACTTATACAAGATTCACAAAGAAACAACACTAGTGCACCTAGTCCTTCTAAAAGGAAAAATAAAAAGAAAAAGAAAAAGAAAAATGATAGGACTTTGCATGCTTCTAGTGAACCTTAAATAGAAAAAACTCCTGATAATGGAAATGAAACTTCTATCTCTGATGCTGAAACTCAATCTGGTAATGAACATCCAGCTAGTGATAATAAAAAGTTAGTGTTGATGTTCATGAAGACACTCAACCAACCAATAATAAAGAACCAAATAATGATGTTGAGATAGAACCACCTATTGATCTTGATAACCCACAACCTAAAAATAAAAGGTATGATAAAAGAGACTTCATTGCTAGAAAACACGGTAAAGAAAGAGAACTATGGGTTCAAAAACCTATGCCTTTTCCACACAAGTCAACTAAAAAGAATGATGAAGAAGAATTTGAACGCTTTGCTGAAATGCTGATGCCATTCTTTTTGCGTACTCGCTTGGACGATATCTTAAAGATGCCTCCTTATGCAAAGTATATGGAAGATATCATCACAAATAAGAGAAAAATACCGGAAGCTGAAATCTCCACTATGCTTGCTAATTAAACTTTTAAAGATGGAGTACCTAAAAAACTTGGAGATTCGGGAATACCAACTATACCTTGCTCCATCAAAAAGAATTATGAAAACTGCTTTGTGTGATCTAGGAGCTAGTGTTAGTGTTATGCCTTTCTCTTTATATAAAAGACTTGACTTGAATAAACTCACACCTACTGAAATATCTTTGCAAATGGCTGACAAATCAACTGCCATACCTATCGGTATCTGTGAGGTTGTGCCCGTTGTTGTTGCTAATGTTACTACTTTGACTGACTTTGTTATACTTGAGATGCCCGAGGACGACAACATGTCGATTATCCTTGATAGACCCTTATTGAATACCGCGGGGGCTGTTATTGATTGCAACAAAAGCAAGGTCACTTTTCATATTAATGGTAATGAGCATACGGTGCACTTTCCAAAGAAACAATTCCAAGTGAATGGTATTAATGTTATTGAAAAATCTCTGACAATCACTATTAGAAGTTTTCAAATACCTCTACCTACTGTTAAAAAGAAATATGAAATGCTTATTGTTGGGGAAGTGCAAAACCCCATCGAGGTAACTTAGTGATTTACGAAAGTTCTTCGGTTTCATGCCAACCGAAAGTGGTTGTTAATAAGACTTGATCAACCTTATTAATGAATCATTTTTGAATGGTATGAAGTTGATGAATTTAGTAAGCACTACTTTCTGTCCCTACTTTTTATTCTCTATTTTTATTAGTTAAATAAAATAAAATTCCATGTTTTGCCTATTTTCTGAATTTCCCGTGCAATAAAAAATGACCCAAAAATAAAAGTTCTTAGAATGCCCTAAAAAATTTATATGTTTTTCTTCAATATTTAAGAATTTTTGGTGCAAAAATAACCAGAGGGGGTGCACCTGGTGGGCACAACCCACCAGGGCGCGCAGGACCCCCTGGCGTGCCATGGGGCGTTGTGGTCCCCACGCGGGCCCTCACTTACCTCTTCATCCCACATCATCACTCTCTACCAGAAAAAAAATCCCCATTGCTCTCTCTCCCGAGTTCTTGCTCATTTTGCTGCCATTTTCGATCTCTTTGCTCGAAGCTCCATTTCCGAAACTATTTTGGGGATTTGTTGCTTGGTATGTGACTCCACCATTTTTCCAATTAATTTTTGTTTTAGTGGCTTATAATTTGAATAAATAACTACTCTTGGTGCTGCTGTAGATGTGCTTGCATGTTCAATTCTTAGTGTTCTAAGTAGTTTGAATGCTTGCTATGGCCTCTATGTATCCCTATGAGTAGTTGCTGTCGGTTTTGTGAAGTCTTGTTGGAAAAAAATTGTGAACTAAAAATTCAGATTTTTGTTCATAGAAAAAATTGTACGCGGACATGATGAACCTGTTTGGAAGGAGTTCTTCGAGGAGATGATCCTCGGGGGCATCCTCTAGTGACAGTTCTGCTCGCCGGTCTTACGTTGAGCCAAGTGAAAGTTCCACACGAGATGCCTCCACCAAAACTTGCTTATGGCCTTGCGATGAGTATATGATGCAAGTGGGAATTAAGGAGGAATTTGAGCAATATGTTCACAATGCCGGTCTCGGTTCCTATCTTTCAGATAAGTGCGAACAACACCATGTTCTCACTGAATCACTTCTCAAAGAATTTAAATATTTTCCTCGTGAGTCTAGGGTGTCGTTCATGCTTTCTGATAACCCATATACTATTTCGCTAGAGAACTTTGCTTACCATTGCAAACTCCCATTTTGGGGTTCGCTTGATGAGCCGGCAAAGTCTGAGTATGAGTCTTTCCTGACTAGGCTTTGTTACGGTGAAAATAGGGGAGTGAGACAAGGGAGAATAAAGAGCATTCACATTCCTGCAATTCAGTACCTTGCATTATTTAACGGGAAATGCATAGTAGGCAAGCAAGACTGTAGCATACTTTGTGCTCCAGACTTGAGCCTCATTCACACCGCTCTCGTTGGTGAAAGGGATTATAACCTTGGAGCAATTGTTGCACATAGACTTCAACATAACACCAAAAGTGGCTGGTTCGATGGTGGAATATATGCTACACGTCTAGCACGAGGGTTGGGTGTTTCACCTTTGTCATTTGATCCTATCCTACCCACTCGGTATTTAGATTTTGATGCTTTAAAAGGGCATAAGATTCTCTTAGGGAGGGCTAATAACTTCACTTATAATTTTTTATTTAACCAATCACATGTTGTGGACACATTTTTGCCTGCGCCTGCTCTCTTTGATTGTCACAACAAGGGGGGATATTTTGTTCTTGGAAGTGAGGCCCGAGCTCACAACGCAACAGTGCTGGCGCACCGAGAGCCTCCGTGAGCTACCATGCCGACTACTACCCTCTAGGATACTTATTGATTACCAACTTAGGCCAAAAACCTAAGCTTGGAGGAGTACGTGTTTCTCACCGACATTATATTCATGCTCACATATCATTTTATCTGTCGGTGTTCACACTTTTTCATTGTATAATCCATGCTTAGATTTATTTTTCTTGCTTTCTTCTCATGTGTTTGAAAAAATTAGAGAAACCAAAAAATTAGTTGTAGTAATTTACTTTCCATGCATGCTTAGTAGTAGTACTAAAAAGAAAATCCAAAAAGATTTCCTTATTCTTCGTTTGCTTGTTGGGAGCTTTCCCGTGTAAATAGTTTTTCTCTTATGTGCTTTCCTATTTGCTTTTTGAAGAAAACCAAAAACTCCAAAAATATTTTAGTGTGTTTCTCTGAATTTCTTTTCTTTTTATTTGAGTCTTACCAAGGAGAAGACCACGGTGAAAATGTTGAGTGGCTCTCATATGAATAACTGTTGAACTAATAAAGAGCCTAATTTACCTTGTCTTCTCCTATTGAATAAAATGTTTTGCAGATTCTAGATTAGTCCATGGCACTCTTGCAATATTATTGTTTTCATATCATTCAGTCGTGCAAGTGAAAGGCAATAATGACGATATTCAATGAGCTGGCTGTGGCAAAGAGAAACTGGTATGAACTCGACTTGTTCTGTCTGTGTAAATATGTTTAACCTAGTATCCAGGCTTCAGCCCATTATGATTAAACATGTTTGCAATGACAATTAGAGATTATAGTTTCTCATGCCATGCATAAGTAGCTAAGAGTTGATAATGATTTATCTTGGATATCAACATAGCGTCAAAATTATTGTGATGTAGTATGATGATATGGTATCCTCCTCTGAATGTTCGAGTGGCTTGACTTGGTACATGTTCATGCATGTAGTTGAATCAAAACCAACATAGCCTCTATAATGTTTATGTTCATGGTGTTCATTTCCTACTCATGCTAGTGTCCAATGTTACTTATGCATAATGCCTGGTCATGATCGTTGTTGCTCTCTAGCTAGCTACTTCCCAATCTTAAATTGCTAGCCCTCGCCTGTACTAAGTGGGAATTCTGCTTGTACATCAAAAACCTTCAACCCAAAGTTATTCCAGATGAGTCCACCATACCTACCTATAAAACTTCTAAGTAAATCTACATGTGCCACCTCTAAAAAACTTCTAAAAAAATTATCCGTTTTGTGTGCCTGGATCGTTCATGGAACGACAGGAGGTGGTCGATATCTTCTGTGCTAAGCATGTTGCCCTCAGGTTGAGTGTTTATTCACTCGCCATCGCACGAGGAAATGGGCGATAATAGGGATTCCCATTCCCGAACTAAAAAATGCAAATAATTAAACAAAACTCCCCCAGGACTGATGTTGGTATGGACGACACCCGTTGTTTCAGACAAGCCATGGAATGTGATTGTTGGTGGAAGGGGGAGCGAAACTTACTTTTATCTCTTGGGAACCACCACTAGCGTGCTTAGCATGTAAGATGTTGATAACTGATGGTCGTGAAGTGAATGAGAAGGGTGCATGCCTCAAAATTATCATTTATCTCTATTTTAAAAATTGAGCTCTGGCACCTCTGCCAATCACTACTTCCCTCTATGAAGGGACTTTCTATTTACTTTTATGTTGTGAAACCACCTTCTATAAACAAGCTCCAGAAACTGAGTAGAGCACAACGACCATGATTTATGCATTGTGTATAGCTAATGTTGGGTGCATCATGACTGGATCTTTTCTACCATGAATTACAATGTTTAGTCACTGCTTGAACTTTGGAGGTGCTCTGCATTTATGTTTTGCGGTCTCAGAAAGGGCTAGTGAGATACCACTATTGTCATATTATATCATGGTTGTTTTGACAACGTGTTGCCATTTGAGATATCTTATTATTGCTTGCTAGCTGATTGTGTTATTGATATGAGTCATCATAGTCTTTAAATGTTATTCTTGACATGGTTAGTTATAATGTTGGTTGAAAACCAGGGTGCTGTTTAAGCTTATTTATGCAAACAAGAACAAAAGAGTTCCTAAACGTTTTTCTTTCTCACTTTCAGTTTATCAACTGAATTGCTTGAGGACAAGCAAAGGTTTAGGGGGAGTTGATACGTCTCCAACGTGTCTACTTTTTCTCATGCTTTTCCTCTTGTTTTGGACTCTAATTTGCATGATTTGAATGAAACTAACCCCGGACTAACGCTATTTTCAGCAGAACTACCATGGTGTTGTTTTTGTGCAGAAATAAAAGTTCTTGGAATGGAACGAAACATTGCAAGGATTTTTATAGCAATAATAAGAATTTTTGGAGCCAAGACCCACCAAAGAGGCGCCCCTGGGTGGGCACAACCCACCAAGGTGTGCCCCCCTCTCCTGGCGCGCCCAAGTGGGTTGTACCCACTAGGTAGCCCCGGTGATTACCCCCCTGATACTATAAATTCACATAAATCCAGAAAAAAATCAGGGAGAAAGAATTATCACGATCCACGAGACGGAGACGGAGCCGTAGCCAAGCCCTGTTCTTCCTCGGGAGGGCAGATCTGGAGTCCATTTTGGGCTCCGGAGAGGGGGATCTTTGTTCTTCGTCATCACCAACCAATCTCCATTTCCAATTCCATGATGCTCCCCACCGGGAGTGAGTAATTCCTTCGTAGGCTCGATGATCAGTGAGGAGTTGGATGAGATTCATCATGTAATCGAGTTAGTTTTGTTAGGGCCGGATCCCTAGTATCCACTATGTTCTTAGATTGATGTTGCTATGACTTTACTATGTTTACTGCTTGTTACTTTGGGCACGGGTGCCATGATTTAAGATCTGAACCATTTATGAATTCATCATTATATCCATGTTTTAGATCCGATCTTGCAAGTTATAGTCACCTACTATGTGTTATGATCCGACAACCCTGGAGTGACAACAACCAGGCCCACTCTCGGTGATGACTATAGTTTGAGGAGTTCATGTATTCACTATGTGTTAATGCTTTGTTCCGGTTCTCTATTAAAAGGAGGCCTTAATATCCCTTAGTTTCCAATATGGACCCCGCTGCCACTAGAGGGTAGGACAAAATATGTCATTCGGTTTCTTTTAATAAATCACGTATGACTATTTGCGGAATACATGCCGACATTATATCGATGAACTGAAGCTAGTGCCATATCGCCCTAGGATATAACTGTCACATGATGAATATCATCCAATGAGTCACCGATCCAATGCCTACGAATTTATCCTTATTGATTTTGCTGTGTTACTATTGCTATCATCTCTATTACACTTGCTACAAAATTGTTGTTATAACTGTTACTGTTACCGTTGCTGCTGTCACTACTATGAAAACTATCCAACTACTTTGCTACTGATCACTTTGCTGCAGATAATTAATCTTCAGGTGTGGTTGAATTGACAACTCAGCTGCTAATACCTTCAAATATTCTTTAGCTCCCCTTGTGTCGAATCTATAAATTTTGGGTTAAATACTTACCCTTGAAAACTATTGCAATCCCCTATACTTGTGGGTTATTAGAGGGCACAACCCACCAGGGCGCGCCTGGGCTCCCAGGCGCGCCCAGGTGGGTTGTGCCCACCTGTTGGGCCCCCTCTGGTACTTATTTGATCCAATATTTCTTATATATTCCATAAAAATTCCCCTGAAGTTTCAGCTCATTTGGAGATGTGTAGAATAGGTGGCCAGACGTACCTTTTCCAGGTCCAGAATTCCAGCTGCTGGTATTCTCCCTCTTTGTGTGAACCTTGCATATTATGAGAGAAAAGGCACTAGAATTACTCCAAATGGCATTATTATGCATAAAAACAATATAAATAATAGTAGGAAAACATGATGCAAAATGGACGTATCAACAATCTGTGATTGGACTCTTTCACTCTGATTTGCAGTGTGGTTGGACAGTCTAAGGTTGACTTTCACTCTGATTTGTAGTGTGGTAGAAAATTATTCCATTTCGTTCCTTCCACAACATCCACGCAACCAGTAGGGGTGCTGACTTAATAGGGAAACCTTCCCAAAAAATGCCCCCTTTTCCGGTCCAGTAACAAAGCATGTAAACCAAGAGCAGAACGAAGAGCTAAAACATCACCTTTACCCTTATCCTGAATATCCTGTACCATCGATGCCCAAGTGGCCTAGGTGCTCCCGTGATATGGGCTCCTAGGTCATCGGATCTTAGATTGAACGACATCTAGGAGCTGCTCTACCCATGTGTAATTTTTGGACTCCTGGAGGGTTTTCTTGCAAAAATGTTTGACATCTCATGCGAGCCCATGGAATTAAGACCCAAGGGCCGAGCTTGCACTTGAGCACCCAGGCTTAGGTGCTCGGGGAGCACCGGACACTTCCCCGCTGTCGGAGTAATGGGCCACGGGAAGGCCTAGAACCTTTCAAGACATTGAGGCAGACTGCGCTCCTCGAGATCCCAGGATGAAGACCCGCCTTCTGAGAGTCGGCGGCGAGGCGGCCGGCTGCCCACTCGCGGCCGAGTCCTAGGGACGACTTCAGGATGAGCCAACTCCTGACTGGCGACTTCCAGAGAAGCCGGCCTTGGGGAGTCGGCCCGCGACGCCAACAACCCCCATGCCCTCATAAAGAGGGACGGGACGGGGAGTGGCCATAGTAAGGTCCACTCCCACCCCTTTTCCAAGGGCAGGCGTGGCTATAGTATGTCGTACCTGCGGAGATCTCCGCGCGGCGCGACACTGTTGCCATGTCGGCCCTGACATCAGCCCAGGGGCGGAGCCCTGTGCCCACGACGGCCTGCTGGTACGACCCAGGGATAATGGGTCCCACCAGTCGGCAGGCGTACGAAAGACGGCGAAAGCACCACCAGTCGGCCCGGATGGGAGTCGGCCACCAGAAGTCGGCCGGCCCCTCCCACTGGCCCCACGTGCCATTAATCAGACACGATAAGTAGTAGCCACAGTGATCGCCCGCCAGACGGCGGGGCTGTCGCCACGACCTCATGACCGAGCCTGCGTCATTAGAGGCACGGCTACAGTAATCTGCAGCCGGCAAGACACGTGGCGGACGCGGCCTGTCAGCTCCACACCAAGCCAGTTGGTGGGGCCCACCAGTCGGCGGGCCCCAGGAGTCAGCGGATAAGACGACGGCCAGAGAGACTGACGGCTGGGCCCGCGCCTAGCCAGATTACCATTGTACCCCTAGGGGTTAGGCCTATATATACCCCCAGGGCATCCATGCAAAATGTTGGAATCCATTAGCACTAGACCAGATCATATAGGAAGGAGAGAGCTAGCCTTGCCTTCTCCTACCTCCAGGAAATAGCTCAGGGAGCAACCGTGTAAACACTTTGCCATACTGATCATGCGGAGACCCCATAGAGCAGCAGTAGGGGTATTATCTCCTCGGAGAGCCCTAAAGCTGGGTATGATTCGCCGGCGTGCATGTCTTCGCCTTATCCCGTTTCCAGGCACCGGCGACGTTCTACTCGCCCCCACCATGATAAGCCATCCTTTGGCATATGTCGCACCCAACCCCCGACATTTGGCGCCCACCGTGGGGCCTGGTGCACTGTCGTCCGGAGACCTGCTTTGGACGGGAACCCTTTTTCTCCTTGGCGAGCGCAGCCAGCCTGGCACGCTAGACGGAGTTTGCGCTGACGCGCTGCACGGCGCTGAGATCGCCTGCGCAGCCAGCTGCCTCGCCGATCTTGTCGGCGAGGTTTGCCTCTCCGACGAACCTGCATCCAACGCAGGCACGGGCGGCCCCGAGAGCCTCCTCGCGGGCCTCCTCGACCAACTCCACGTCGCCGACGAGCCTGCCCTGGACTTGGAGTCTGTAGGCTCCACCGACCCGATGCTGGTCGACTCCGACACTGCGTCGCTCGACGCGTTCCCCACCAACATGATGGTCTATGACGAGCCTCTCCCTCGTGCGGAGAGCGACGGAAGCACCCTCGGTCATGAAGAGCCTCCCGGCGGAGGAGCGCATGACCCACTTGGTATGGCACTGCAAGACCTGACTGCGCCCATTCCAGAAGACGCTGACGCGGAGACATTGGAGGCGCGCCGCCTTCAGCTTGTCGAAGGCGTGAAGAAGTTGGCTAGCATGAGATGCTTTTCAGAAGCCTACCAGCATGAGATGGATCGCGCAGTGGGTGGCTCGCCAGCCCCAGCTGGGCCCAGCCGCCTTGGCGTGGTCTAGCAGCGTGGCGTGGCCATCGCCAACCTGTTCGGGCTAATCGCCCTATGTACGCCACGCCTGCGGAGAACATTCGAGCCGCCCAGGCGGCGGCGGACGAGCTGGACAACTTCGAGGGCGAAGAGCGCCGCCTAATGACGGAGCGAGTCCAACGGCTCCTCGACGCGGCTGCCGCGCAGAACGAGGCCGGCCTCCGCAGGGAGGCGCCGCAGCGACAAAAGGATGACCCGCCTACATGCCGAGATCAAGGCGCGACGTCTCGGACGCCGACTGGCGGTGATCGAGGAAGGAAAGACAAGGGTCCGGCAGTCAGCCACAGTCGGAGTCACATTACCATAGAGCGCGACCAAGACGGCCGCCCGAGAGCAGTGGAATGATGGGGCGACTATCCGCCTCCTCCTCCTCACAAGGAAAGGCGAGTCTCCCCGCCGCCTGTTGACAATCCGACTCTCGGCGACCGCCTTGGCCGCCAAGAGGGAGTCGGAGAAAACGACGCCCGCCACCGGATCGACCGACTTCACCGATCCCTGGCGCTAGAAGAAGAAGACGAGTTGGGTCCGCCTTGTTTCGGGACCCGCATTCGAGACGAGCCCTTTCCCAAAGGGTTCACGCTTCCAAGAGACACGCCCAAGTACACCGGCTCCGTGAAGCCGGAGGAATAGCTGGTTGACTACTCCACGGCTGTCAACATAGTGACTGGCAACAAGCGTGTCGCCGTAAAATACGTTCCGCTGATGCTCCAGGGCACGGCCCGGACATGGCTGAACAGCCTGAAGCCCTGCAGCATCAACAGCTGGGTCGACTTCACTGATGCATTCGTCCGCAACTTCACAAGCACGTACAAGCGTCCTCCCAAGCCTCACCAGCTTTCCTTGTGCATGCAAGGCCCCAACGAGTCGACTCGCGACTACCTCACGCGTTGGGCCGAGTTTCGGAACTCCTGCGAGGGCATGCACGAGGTGCAGGCTATCGAGTACTTCACCGCTGGGTGCAGAGAAGGCACACTCCTCAAGCACAAGCTCCTCTGCGACGAGCCAGAAACCCTCGACGAGCTGCTGATCATATCAGACAAGTATACCACGGCCGACTCCTCCATGAAGGCAGAGATTCAAGTTAGCGCAACTAGCAAAGTGGCCCCTCAGGCTCCAAGAACTCCGGCAGGTGACGCCAGTCGGCGGCAACAGCAGAACGACCACAAGCGCAAGGCCCAGCAGCCGGCTTCCAGCAGTCAGCAGGTCACGACAGTTGAAGACCAGCAGCCGAATGAGCAGCCTCCACCCAAGCGACATAAAGGTGGCAAGCCCAACTGGTTGTCGGCTTTCTCATACGAGCAGACTCTGGATGGTCCTTGAAAGTTCCATAGCAGCGCGAAGCCGTCGAATCACACCACCCGGAAGTGCCACTGGCTCACCAGGATCGCCAAAGGAGACGACCTCCTACCTCCCCCGCCTGCTGGGCAGCAGCCTCCGCTTCCGTCCCAGCAGCCGGCTGTCAGGCCAGTCAGCGCAGTACAAGATGAGTACCCTGAAGAGCATGGAGCCTACGTGATATTTACCAGCGTGGCTGATGATCGACGCAGCAGGCGGCTGCAGCGACAAGAGGTGTATGCAGTAGCATCAAAGGTGCCAGAGTTCATGCACTGGTCCGAGAAGCCTATCAGCTGGAGCAGGGCTGATCACCCAGAGGTGATGCCGAGTCCGGGCTCTTATGCCTTGGTCTTGGATGCCACCTTTGCCACGAATAGACGAGCTGCTTGTTTCTCGCGAGTTCTGATAGACGGAGGAAGCAACATCAACATCCTGTACAAGGACACCATGGAGAAGTTAGGAATCAAGCAAAGACAGCTTCAGAACAGCCGGACTGTGTTCCACGGCATTGTTCCTGGTCTTTCCTGCTCACCAATCAGCAAGATCCTGATGGACGTCCTCTTTGGAGACAAAGATCACTTCCGCCGAGAGTCAGTTTGGTTTGAGGTGGTGGACCTCAAGAGCCCATACCATGCATTACTTGGCCGACCCGCCCTGGCCAAGTTCATGGCAGTCCCCCACTATGCCTACCTCAAAATGAAGATGCCCAGTTCTAGGGGGATTCTAACCGTAGCCGGCGACTACCGGAAGTCATCTGCCTGTGCAGCTGAGAGTAGTCGGCTGGACGAGTCCCTGGTGATCGCGGCCGAGAAGCGGCTCCTTGACCGGGTTGTGGCGATGGCTGGCAAGCAGCTAGAGGTGTCGCCTAACCCAAAGGAGTCGGAGGCTCAGGGTTCGTTCAAGCCGGCCAAGGAGACAAAGAAGATACCCTTGGATCCGGAGCACCTAGAGAGGTACACTGTCGTAGGCGCAAACCTCGACAGCAAATAGGAAGGCGAGCTCGTCGATTTCCTCCGTGAGAATCAGGACATCTTTGCATGGTCCCCCAAAGACATGCCAGGTGTGCCGACGGAATTCGCTGAGCACAAGTTACATGTCCGATCTGATGCAAAGCCGATCAGGCAGCCCTTGCGCCACCTATCAGAAGAAAAGAGAAGAGTTGTCGGAGAAGAGATAGCTCGACTCCTAGCAGCCGGCTTCATTATGGAAGTATTCTTTCCAGAGTGGCTATCCAACCCGGTCCTGGTACTGAAGAAGAACAAGCAGTGGCGAATGTGTATTGACTACAAAAGCCTCAACAAGGCTTGCCCCAAGGACCCGTTCGCTTTATCAAGAATTGATCAGGTGATAGACTCCACTGCTGGATGCGAGCTGTTGAGCTTTTTGGATGCATATTCAGGGTATCACCAGATCAAGATGAACCCGGCTGACAGACTGAAGACCTCCTTCATCATGCCGTTTGGATCCTTCTGCTACCTCACCATGACGTTCGGCTTGAGGAATGCCGGTGCCACCTTTCAGCGTTGCATGCAGAAGTGCCTCCTCAAGCAACTCGGCAGAAACGCCCACATCTACATGGACGATGTGGTGGTGAAGACGGAAAAGCATGGAACACTGCTGGAAGACCTCAAGGAGACCTTTGAGAACCTGCGCCGATTCCAGATCAAGCTCAACCCTGAGAAGTGCGTCTTCGGAGTACCAGCCGGCCAACTCCTTGGCTTCCTAGTCTCTGAACGCGGCATAGAGTGCAACCCTGTAAAGATCAAGGCCATTGAGAGCATGGAGGTACCCAGCCGACTGTTGGACGTGCAAAAGTTCACCGGCTACTTGGCGTCCATCAGCCGATTCATCAGTCGGCTGGGCGAGAAAGCTCTCCCATTATACCAGCTCATGAAGAAGACCACTTTTTCGAGTGGAACCACAAGGAGGACGGAGCTTTTCTCCAGTTGAAGAAGATGCTGACTACTCCACCCGTTCTGGCGGCTACGAATCCTAAGGAAACTATGCTCCTGTATATCGCCGCCACCAGCCGGGTAGTTAGCACAGTCATTGTAGTGGAACGCAAGGAAGAAGGCAAGGCACCACCTGTCTAGAGACCGGTATATTACCTGAGCGAAGTATTGTCGGCCTCCAAGCAGAACTACCCCCACTACTAGAAGATGTACTATGGCGTGCACTTTGCCGCCAAGAAATTGAAGCCTTACTTTCAAGAGCATCCAATCACTGTGGTCTGCACGGCCCCACTTGCCGAGATCATCGGAAGCCGAGATGCTTCTGGCCGAGTGGCCAAATGGGCAATAGAGCTGGCACCCTACACCATCCACTACCAGCCCCGCACCGCCATCAAGTCACAGGCACTGGCCGACTTTCTCGCCGACTGGGCCGAGACCCAGTACCTACCTCCAGCGCCCGACTCCACCCATTGGCGGATGCATTTCGACGGCTCCAAGATACGCATCGGCTTGGGAGCCGGCGTTGTCCTCACTTCTCCTAAAGGTGACAAGCTCAAATACGCACTACAAATCCATTTTGCCGCCTCCAACAATGTCGCCAAGTATGAGGCGCTCATTCACGGGCTCCGGCTTGCCAAAGAACTTGGCATTCGCCGGACCCTGTGTTATGGCAACTCGGACTTAGTGGTTCAGTAGTCGTCTGGCGACTGGGACGCTAAAGATGCAAACATGGCGAGTTACCGTTTCCTCGTGCAGCAACTCAGCGGATATTTCGAGGGGTGCGAGTTCCTCCATGTGCCAAGAAACGACAACGACCAAGCAGACGCCTTGGCACGAATCGGCTCTACCCGCCAAGCAATACCATCCGGCGTCGCCCTTCAACGCCTCATCAAGCCGTCTGTCAAGCCTTCACCAGAATCAGACTCCATCTTCGTGCCGGCTCCTCCCGAAGAAGTCGGATCCGACTCCAGAGCCCCGGCAGACGTTACGGGGATTTTGGCAGATGGCTCCAAAGTCGCCAAAGTCGGGGCCGGCCCAGGGACTGCAGAACCCGGCCCGGGGACTATGGCGGCCGGCCCGAAGACCCCAGAACTCGGCCCAAGAGCTACACCAGTCGGCCCGAAGACTCCAGAACTCGGCCCAAGAGTTGCGCGAGTCGGCCCGGGGACTTCATTAATCCAGCAAGCGGTTGTTGACTCTAGCCTGCCACCTCCCAGCCCAGCCGCCCTCGTCCAAGTACCAGTTATGGCAGTCGAAGAAATAGCAGCACCCTCCTAGGCCCAGCCCATCCTCAAATTTCTGGTGAGCATAGAGCTACCGACTGATGAGACCTTAGCTCGGCAAGTACAACGCCGAGCGACAGCCTACACCATAGTCAATAGAGAGCTGGTCAGGCGCAGCATCACTGGTGTCTACCAGCGCTGCGTAGAGCCAGAGCAAGGCCAAGCAATTCTCAAAGACATCCATCAAGGCGAGTGCGGCCACCATGCGGCTTCAAGAGCACTCGTCGCCAAAGCTTTCCGACACGGTTTCTTTTGGCCAACGACATTAGAATAGGCCAAGGAATTGGTCCAAAAATGCAAAGGGTGCCAAAAGTTCCGCTCCAAGCCGCATCAGCCGACTTCCACACTCAAGACCATCACCATTGCCTGGCCTTTCGCAGTTTGGGGTCTAGACATGGTGGGATCATTCAAGATGGCACGAGGTGGCTTAACTCACTTACTTATCGCGGTGGACAAATTCACCAAGTGGATAGAAGCGAAGCCAATCAAGAAACTGAACGGTCCGACTGCCGTGACTTTCATCTCCGACATCACAATTCGGTACGGCATACCACACAACATCATCACCGACAACGGCACGAATTTTGCCAAAGGCGCCTTGGCCCGTTTCTGTGCGACACAGGGCATCCGACTGGACCTAGCATCCGTCGCCCATCCACAGTCAAACGGCCAGGTGGAGCGAGCAAACGGCCTCATCCTGTCTGGCATCAAGCCCCGACTGATCGAGCCTCTGGAGCGCTCGACTGGCTGCTGGCTTGACGAGTTGCCAGCCGTCCTCTGGAGTCTGCGCACGACTCCAAACAAGTCAACCGGCTTCATGCCTTTCTTCCTCGTCTACGGTGCTGAAGCCGTCATCCCAACGGACATAGAATTTGATTCCCCGCGAGTCACCATGTACACAGAGGAAGAAGCAGAAGAAGCACGACAGGACGACGTCGACCTGCTAGAAGAGGGCCGGCTGTTGGCACTCAATCGGTCCAACATCTACCAGCAGAGCTTGCGCAGATACTACAACAGGAAGGTCAGGCCGAGATCTTTCCAGGAGGGCGACCTCATGCTCCGATTAATCCAGCGAACAGCCGGCCAGCACAAGCTGTCGGCACCTTGGGAAGGCCCCTTCATCATCAGCAAAGTGCTGGGCAATGACTCCTACTACCTGATTGACGCTCAGAAGCCCCGAGCACGCAAGAGGGACGACTCCGGCAAAGAGACAGAGCGGCCATGGAATGCAAATCTCCTCCAAAAGTTTTACAGTTAAACGCAGTATGTATCACGCTACCTTTTGTATTAAAAGTACCAAGACTTCGGGCCCCCCGAGAAGAGCTCGGGGACTGCCCTCTTTTATCTATATGATAAGAAATATGTCTTTGAGTATATTACTCTTTGTTATGCCGCTTGGCACCGGGTTCGACTAGTCGGCCCGGGGACTTGCCGACCTGCGCTATGAAATGCTTCCTGCAGCCGGACAAGTAGTGTGTGGCGTCTAAATTGTCTCCGGCCAGAAGCCGTAGCTCGCAGAGCGACTGTCCGGTGGGCAGGAGTAAGGAAGAATGGGCGTCCACATGAAAAATGGCTAAGGACTCAAAGCACAAACATAGCTTAAGGACGGCTTCCAGCCTTTTTTTGCAAACCGACTCTTGAATAGTCGGCTTGCCGCCTTCTATCCGACTTGTTAAACAACTCTAAAAATGGCTAAGTACTTGCCTTCCCAAAAGTGACCAAGAATTTGATCCAGCAGCAGTCCGCGGAGCGGCTATCTGACTGACAAAGACGACAATTGAGGAGACGGCAAAGGAAAAAGCCAAAAGAAGAATGAGCAAGAAAGATAGAAGTCGGATGAATATTTACATAACAAAGGCCCTTGGCCGAATCTTCGAGCAGAATTTCAAAATACACCCCGCAGGTGGAATTGTGCGGATTAACGAGTTCTTCAAAAACTATTAGAACAGATAAAACAAAGACAAGGTGGCAGCCTAGGGGGCGGCAGACGGGTTTGGAGGATCGGAGGAGACGGCGGTGTTGGATGTTGGGGCGGCCGGCTGGGCGGTCTCGGCTTGATCACCTCCGGCAGCAGTCGGCTCGGGCGGGCACGACTCGTTGCTGGAGGCACGGTCGAGCTGAGGCTGGCCGTCCGCTCCATCTTCCGGTGCCTCCGTCTCGCTCCCGTCCTCCGCCTCGTCTTCCTCCTCGAGGCTAGAGCCGATCACCTATACCGAGTCCGTGCCGTAGTCGGGATTCAGCCCAAACCATTCCGGCGGCACCTCCTCGCCGTCTTCGTAAGCAGCTCCTTCTGCTCTGCCAATTGTGCGGCCAGCAGATCGCGCTCTGCGGCGAGCTTGCTGCACTCCTCCCCCTTGGCGCGCAACACGGAGTTGGCTTCACTCAGCTGCTGTTGAAGAGCGGCGTTGGCCTCTGAAGAGAAAGAAGAAAGAAGGCGTTAAGTCATCAACGAAGAAGGTCGCCGGGGAGATCCGGCCCGACTACTCAGCAGTCGGCCCGAATCTCGGGGACTACAGCCCGCGGGTGCGCCAATGCACCCCCGCAAAGAAGAACAAGGACTCACTCCGGCTCTCTGACAAGTCGGCAGTCTGCTTGCCCAGCTCTTCAATGTTGCGGTTGAAGGCGGTGACACGGAGGTTGTGATAGTCCTGCAACAAGTATTTCAGAACAAAGGTTAGTACCCGGAACTTACCAATTGGAGTTCTGGGTCGCCGGCCCAGAACTCGGGGACTACACCCAGTGGGTGCGCTGGCATGCCCCCACAGAGAGGAACAAGAAAATAGGGACAAAAGGAGAAAGCATACCCGGATGGCTGCCCGCGACGCCAGGTGCGCCTTGGTGTAGTTTTGGATGGCATCGCTCTCGGCTCGCAGCTTCGTCTGGACATCCAGAAGCGCCTGGTTCAGCAGGCCCGGGCCGCCTCCTCGCACCCACCCAATGGGCGCGGCACTCGTCGCCTCGGCGTCTGGAATCGTCGAGCTGGCGGTGCCGGTCTCCAAGGGGCGTGGCGCCGAAGTCGCCTTCTCAAGACGGCGGCATGTTGGCGAGCCGACTTGAAGGACTAGCCTTGCCACGACCTCATCTTCAGTCGGCGGCAAGGGCGGATCTGCCGGCTGTTTGCCCTGCGCGCTTCTAGACGGCGGCGGGGGCGGCTGTGGCGGCGCGACCGCATCCGGCATGGGGGCGGCGCCGCCGCCCCTCTCCACGATCGGGAACTCGCCGCCGGCTTCCCCTGACTGCCACGTGAACCCCG
>NC_041386.1:525940225-525959391 GCF_002162155.2 Triticum dicoccoides | reverse complement strand
TGCAGAGTTCAGAGGGGTGACGAACACCGCCGACCAACGGGGCGCGACTTCCTTGGCCGGCCGCTTTGCCTCAGCGGCGGCCTCGGCCGACTCCAGCTTCTTCAGGGCGGAGGCCTCCACCTTCTTGGCCTCCGCTTTCTCCCGGCGGGCGGCCTCGTCCTCCTCGCGCTTCTCCCGCGCGTTCCGCTCCGTCGCCTCCCGAAGGTCGGCGGCGGGGTCAATCCGCCGAGTGGTGGTAGACGTCTCCACCGACCCCATAACGGAGGCGGCGGTAACCCTCTCAAGAGTGAGGGAGCCCTGAGATGAGAAAAGCATCTGAAAAACTTAGACAAGATCAACAAAGAGAAAATAAAGATAAGGGATGGAGGCGCTTACGTAGAGACCAGTGGCGGCTTCTTCACTTCCTTGCGGAAGCGGTTGGCTTTCGCGGCCGCCTCTTCCCGCTTGGTCACTGCGGCCACTCCCTTGAACTTCTTCGACCGGCCACCAAGCGTACTCGGCCCAGCCCGGCGCTTCTTCGCACTGCCTTGAGCGTCCAAGCCGGCGGAGGAACTCGCGCTTGGCTGGCCGGCTTTTGGTTGGCGACGCGGGGCGACTTCTCCCCCGGCCTCGTTGTCAGGCCAGTCGGCGAAAGTGGCCGAAGGCCTGGAGCCGCCTGCTTCTCCTCCTCCTCCCTCGGCATCGGCTTCCATGGCTGTCGCCCCCAAGTCGGGATCGTCGACGTTGCTCTCTGCCCGATCGGGGACAAACTGACGAGCCGGCCCCGCGGTGCCGGCCGAAGGAGCGATTATAGGATTCTGATTCAAAACAAAAAGGGTCAGACTTGACAAGTCGGACTCGACAGCAAAAGAAACAGAAGAAGAAGGAAGACGACTTACAATAGGCGGGGGGTTGGTGCGCGAATACGGCTCCTTGCCGAACCGCTAGTCCACCGAGAGACCGTAGTTCGCGAAGTAGTTCACCGTATTCGCCACCTCCGCATGAGGCATGTCCTTGGAACACATCCGACTCGGGTCCTGATGACCGCTGATCTTGCAGATCAGGTGAGGTCGGCCTTGGAGTGGGAGGACTCGGTGCACCACGAAGGCGGCTAGCAAGTCGGCCCCGGTTAGGCCCTCCGACTGCGTCAGCACTCGAAGTCGCGCAACGGTGGCGGCACCAGCGGGAGACAGCGTCCTGGCTCGGTGTGACTAGCTGGGAAGCCTTCCAGCTGGCGCGCCGGCTTCGTAAGCCGGCAGGTTGACCCAGTCGCCTTTTGGGGCGACGTTCTTCACATAAAAATATGACCGCTGCCACATCTTCACTGACTTAATCAGTGCGATGGTGGGAAACGGATTGTCGGCCACTGATCTCCGCATCGCGATGAATGCACCGCACCGGGCCGGCACGCCGGCGACGTGTGTGCTGAGCTTGGATTGGAAGAACTCACCCCAGAGCTTGATGGTGGGGAGAACGCCGAGGAAGCCTTCGCATAGGGTGGCGAAGGCAGCCAGCAGCACCACCATGTTCGGAGTAAGGTGGTGAGGCTGGAGCCCGTAGAACTCCAAGAAGGAGCAGAATAAGCCGCTCGCCGGCAGTCCCAGGCCACGCATAAGGTGCAAGCGGAATATGACCTGCTCGCCCTCCTTCGGCGCCGGCGATATCTCTCCCTCCGGCGCGAGGCGGACCCGCACTAAGTCCCTGCCAGGAAGCCGCCGTGTCTGGCGGAGGATCTCGATGTCGTCCTTGTCAACCTCGGAGCCATCCCACACTCCGGAGCGAACATCAGGCGGAGGAGGAGCTCATCGCTGCGGGCACGGCGTGGTTTGGAGCAGCAGCGGCAAGAAGAAGAAGAAGCAAGAAGGAGCGAAAGGAAGTGGGGAGAATGGGCGCGCGTGCTTCCCCGCCCCCTCCCCCCACCTACTTGTAGGCTCGTGGGCTGAGAAGTCGAGGGGGAGGACGTGGCATTAACTATGCCCGGGACCCCACAACCCCCATGATTTACCACACAAAGTTACCACGCGCAATAACCGCGCGGGAATCCCAACCGTCCGCGCGGCCGCAACGGATCCGTTTGCATGCCGAGGCGCGGTAGTGGCGGGCCCTGCCTGTAGGCCTGTCCTGTCGCGCGCGTGGGTGATCAGACTAGCTCCGCCACATGGCACCTCACGATGGGTCAACCACGGGCACCAACCCAGAAGTTTATCAGGCATGCCGCCTGAACTCCGCCACAACGTTCAAACTTTTTTAGGGGCAAGTCGGCCTTGAGCAAGTCCGACTCCAACTAGTCGGCTTGACAGAAGACGGCTAGCGAAGCCCAGGCCCAACCGCCGGAGAGAAGAAACTGTTGAGGCTCCACGACATGTCGCCCTCGGAGCCTCACCAGCTTCGTGGACTACTGTCGGAGTAATGGGCCACGGGTAGGCTAACCCAGGCCCAGAACCTTCAAGACATTGAGGCAGACTGCGCCCCTCGAGATCCCAGGACCAAGAGCCGCCTTTTGAGAGTTGGCGGCGAGGCGGCCGACTTCCCACTCGCAGCTGAGTCCTAGGGACGACTTCAGGATGAGCCGACTCCTAACTGGCAACTTCCAGAAAAGCCGGCCTTGGGGAATTGGCCCGCGACGCCAACAACCCCCATGCCCTCATAAAGAGGGACGGGACGGGGAGTGGCCATAGTAAGGTCCACTCCCACCCCTTTTCCAAGGGCAGGCGTGGCTACAGTATGCCATACCCGCGGAGATCTCTGCGCGGCGCGACACTGTTGCCATGCCGGCCCTGACATCAGCCCCAGGGGGCGGAGCCCTGTGCCCACGACGACCTACTGGTACGACCCGGGGATGATGGGTCCCACTAGTCGGCGGGCGTACGAAAGACGGCGAAAGCACCGCCAGTCGGCCCGGATGGGAGTCGGCCACCAGAAGTCGTCCGGCCCCTCCCACGGGCCCCACGCGCCATTAATCAGACACGACAAGTAGTGGCAATAGTGATCGCCCGCCAGACGGCGGGGCTGTCACCACGACCTCATGACCGAGCCTGCGTCATTAGAGGCACGACTACAGTAATCTGCAGCTGGCAAGACCCGCCCGCGGCGGACACGGCCTGTCAGCTCCACACCAAGCCAGTCGGCGGGCCCCAGGAGTCGGCGGATAAGACGGCGGCCAGAGAGACTAACGGTTGGGCCCGCGCCTAGCCAGATTACCATTGTACCCCTGGGGGGTAGGCCTATATAAACCCCCCAGGGCATCCATGCAAAGGGTTGGAATCCATTAGCACTAGACCAGATCATATAGGAAGGAGAGAGCTAGCCTTGCCTTCTCCTACCTCCACGAAACAGCTCAAGGAGCAACCGTGTAAACACTATGCCATAGTGATCATGCGGAGACCCCGTAGAGCAGCAGTAGGGGTATTATCTCCCCGGAGAGCCCTGAAGCTGGGTAAGATTCACCGGCGTGCATGTCTTCGCCTTATCCCGTTTCCAGGCACCGCGACGTTCTACTCGCCCCTACCATGATAAGCCATCCTTTGGCATATGTCGCACCCAACCCCCGACACCCGCTATGTTAGTGTCCTTCCATGTTGAGTAGTCATCTGGCGGCAGCACCAACAGCCGCTGACGCAATCTAGTCTTCAGGTTGCAGTTATTTTGCGTCGACTCGATCGAGGCCTTATTTGGCATGGATTTTTATCTGGCCCCAAGTCGATCGGGGATTTGGTGAATCCCTCCCCTTCACCAATACCCTACCCTCTCATCTAAATCCTTCTCGCGTAAAAATACTATTTGGTATGTAGGGTATATTATATTGAGATAAGATTAAGCAAATAGCAATCTCAGATGGCCGACGTTTGCTGTGGAACATGTAGTTTGGCCGCTTCTGATCCGGCTTATGGCTGTGAAGACGTCCGTAGTAAAAGTAGTGGTTGAGTGGGCCATGAAATCTAAAGCAGCAACATATACTACTTTGTACACGGCGAGATATACCAAAGCTGGGCGGACCTAAGCGTCAGCTGACGACTTAGATATAGAGCTCATCTGAGCTCCTGCTCATAATAGTACTTTCGTTCTACACTTAAAAATTCAATATTTACAATCTTAGAAACAACCCGTAGAAGGAAAAACTTGTTATAGAACTGTAAGCATGATGAGTGGATTTTATGCATACCTTTTAGAGTATATTCTAGAGCAAAAATCCCTCATAAAATATCCATCTAGGACTTATACATGTCCCCAATGCATAGTTTCTGGTATTTACTCGTTTTACCAAATTTTTTGCAAAACTTTTATTCTTATTTAGTTATTTTAGTTTTCATTTTTTGTGGTCTTTGTAGGTGTATTAGCATGTTCATGGACTTGGCACATCAAAAGAACCAAGTTAGGAGTCAAACCGGAGAAGTTCTAGGCACCAGATGAAGGCCATATAGAGTATTTGATGAGTAGATAATTATTAACGTGTCAAAATTGTATGTGCAAGGCAACAAACGCATCGAGCTTTTCACTAGCAATCCAACGAGCCCAACACTAGTAGAAAACAAGCCTTTGGTCTAGGCCAGATAAGGGCATTAATCTCGGTTCTCGTACGAACCGGGACCAATGGGTGCATCAGTCCCGGTTCGTGAGGCCAGGGCGCCGGCCGGGCCTCGGGGGGCATTGGTCCCGGTTCGTTTGACCCCTTTGGTCCCGGTTCTAGACACGAACGGGGACCAATGGGCCTCACTCCTGGCGCAGCCCCTTTAGTCCCTATTGGTGGCTGGAACCGGGACTAAAGAGCATGCTTCTGTCCCAGTTCTAGCCACCAACCAGGACTAAAGAGATGCCTATATATATATGCTCGCCCCTGCCCGCTCACTCCTCTGTTTTTTGGCCGGCCGGCGTGTGGGAGGTGTGTGCCGCTCTGCTCTCACCTCCTATGCACATGAGGTGTTCGATGAAATGCCCGAGCCACACTATAGCTTTCTCCTCTCCAAGCTCCATTTTCCTCAAGATTTGTCTAGTTCTGGTGGTCCGTCTCGTCCCGTCCCCGTCCTCACCGCCGTCGATCGCCTGCGCCGATCTCGTCGCTGGCACCACCGTGGTGAGCCTCTTGTTCTTATCTTCTTTCTAAAATAAAAAAATTTCTTACTTGTATGATTTAGATGGATACTTGTATAATTTTCTTACTTTTATTATTGTTTTTTATTATATAGTGCCATGGTTTTGGTATCCGCCCCCGTCGTTCCTCGTCCTATCTATGATTCATATGTGGTATGCTATCTTTCATAACCATTTGTTTCATTTAGTGTTTATGACAATTATGCCGACCAACGTGAGGTGGATGTTTTTATCTAGGAGGTATGTGAACCGAAAATTCCAACGAACCGTCTTGTCGAGAGGTTAAATTTAGTTGAAAAATAAAACAATTACTTGAAGAAAAAAATGAAAAGAATTGAGGAGGAGAAGATGGAATTGGAGTTGCATGTTGCCGATGTCGTCGATGATCAGAACATCAAGATGGATGCAATGCGCTTGAAGATTAGAAATATTAGAAAATATGCCATTGATACTAAGGCTTGGTATAATTATGTTGTTGGATCAATTGTTACCTTAGTTGTGATTATGATCGCATTTGTTGTTGCATTTAAATGTTTTACATAATTTCAATGATGTTTTAGTTAGATGCTCTAGAGAGCTATATGTTGTTCTGTGAGAAGTATGTATGAACTTTATGTATTTATTTTTTCAGTAATAACATTTGATCACTATTGTACTTTGGTTTTAATGTGATGATGAATTGTATTAATTTGGTCACTTATCTATTCATGATGTTCTGTAATTGTTTTTGATACACTTAATTATATAATGCATGCAGATGAACTGACAATGGATGTACGGTGACTGACACACCTTCGAGTATATTGAGGGCCTGCATAAATTTCTCAAAGTGGCTGAGGCAAACAAGCATAATGGTTTTATGTATTGTCCATGTACTATCTGTGAGAATACGAATGATCACTCTTCCTCGAAATCTCTTCACGTCCACCTGCTTGAGAAGGGTTTCACGCCACACTATAATGTTTGGACCAAGCACAGAGAAAGAGGGGTAATGATGGAAGACAATGAAGAAGAAGAGGATGATGACAACTATCCCCTGAATACGGTGATACTACAATGGGGGAAGTTGAAGATCAAGAGGCACTAGACGATGTGCCCGATGATGATCTTCGCCATGTCATTGTTGATGCGAAAAGACAATGCCAAAGTGAAAGGGTGAAGTTAAAGTTCGATCGCATGTTAGAGGGTCACAAAAAGGGCTGTACCCAAATTGCGAAGATGGCAACATAAAGCTCAGTACCACACTAGAATTGCTACAATGGAAGGTAGACCATGGTGTATCTGACAACCAATTTGGGAAGCTACTGAAAATAATGAAGAAGGAGCTTCCAAAGGATAACAAATTGCCCGACAGTACATACGAAGCAAAGAAGGCTCTATGCCCTCTAAGATTGGTGGTGTAGAAGATACATGCATGCCCTAATGACTATATCCTCTATCACGGTGAGTACGAGGATTTGAACGCTTGCCCGGTATGCAGCGCATTGTGGTAAAAGATCAGAATAGATGACCCTAATGATGTTGAGGGTGAGCGCTCCAGGAAGAGGGTTCCCGCCAAGGTGATGTGGTTTTCTCCTATAATACCACAGTTGAAACGTTTGTTCAGAAACAACAAGCATGCCAAGTTGATGCAATGGCACAAAGAGGACCGAAAGAAAGATGGGAAGTTGAGTGCACCCGTTGACGGCTCGTACCGGAGAAAAACTTTGGTGACGCAAGGAACATATGGTTTGGTTTAAGCACAGATGGCATTAATCCTTTTGGGGTGCAGAGCAGTAATCGTAGCACCTGACCCGTGACTCTATGTATCTATAACCTTCCTCCTTGGTTGTGCATGAAGCGGAAGTTCATTATGATGCTAGTGCTCATCCAAGGCCCTAAGAAATCTGGAAACAACATTGATGTGTACCTAAGGCCATTAGTTGAAGAACTTTTATAGCTGTGGAATGGAAAAGGTGTACGCGTGTGGGATGAGCACAAACAGGAGGAATTTGGCCTACATGCGTTGCTGTTTGTACCCATCAATGATTGGCCTGCTCTCAGTAACCTTTCAAGACAGAGAAACAAGGGATACCGCGCATGCACGCACTGTTTAGATGACACCGAAAGTATATATTTGGACAAATGCAGGAAGAATGTGTACCTAGGAAATCGTCGATTTCCTCCGACCAACCATCAATGTCAAAGAAAGGCAAGCATTTCAAAGCTGAGGCGGATCACCGGAAGAAGCCCACCCTCCATACTGGTGATCACATGCTTGATATGGTCAAGGATTTACAAGTAATCTTCAGAAATGGTCCCGGAGGACTATCTGTTTTGAATGACGCCGAGGGATGCGCACCCATGTGGAAGAAGAAATCTATATTTTACGACCTACCCTATTGGAAAGACCTAGAGGTCCGCTCTGCAATCGACATGATGCACGTGATGAAGAATATTTGTGTAAACCTACTAGGATTCTTGTGCATGTATGGGAAGACAAAAGATACACCGGAGGCACGGGAGGACCAGCAATGTGTGCACGAAAAAGACGACATGCATCCAAAGCAGTATCAAGGTCCTGCCAGCTATGCTCTTACCAAAGAAGAGAAGGAAATCTTCTTTGAATGTCTACTCAGTATGAAGGTCCCATCTAGCTTCTTGCAGAATATAAAGGGAATAATAAATATCCCAGAGAACAAGTTCAAGAACCTAAAGTCTCATGACTGCCACGTGATTATGACGCAACTGCTTCCGGTTGCATTGAGGGGGCTTCTACCGAAAAATGTTTGATTATCCATTGTGAAGCTATGTGCATTCCTCAATGCAATCTCTCAGAAGGTAATCAATCCAGAAATCCTACCAAGGTTAAATAATGATTTGGTGCAATGTCTTGTCAGTTTTGAGCTGGTGTTCCCACCATCCTTCTTCAATATCATGACACACATCCTAGTTCATCTAGTCGACGAGATTGCCATTCTGGGTCCTATATTTCTACACAATATGTTCCCCTTTGAGAGGTTCATGGGAGTCTTAAATAAATATGTTCATAACCGTGCTAGTCCAGAAGGAAGCATCTTCATTGGCCGCTAAACAGATGAGGTCCTTGGGTTTTGTGTTGATTTCATTCCGGGCCTTAAGCCGATTGGTGTCCCTCAATCACGGTATGAGGGGAGACTGCCTGGAAACTACACGCTAGGAGCGGACTCAATAATATGTAGGGACGTGCATTCTTGGGCTCAAGCACACTACATAGTTCTACAGAATTCTACCTTGGTGACCCCATATGTCAATGAACACAGAATATTCTGCGCTACAAACACCCGGAGCAGTGTGACGACTGGATTACATGTGAACACATCAGGACTTTGGGCGGTTGGTTCCAAACACATCTCATGGGTAACACCACTGTTGGAGATGAGCTGTACTCATTGGCCAGGTCACCATCTTCGATTGCATTGACTTACAAAGGGTACAAGATAAATGGGAATACATATTACACGATCGCCCAAGATCAAAAGAGCACCAACCAAAGCAGTGGTGTCCCAGGTTGATGCAACAACCAAGAGGGGAAAGAACACATATTATGGTTACATAGTGGACATATGAGAACTTGACTATGGACATGGTTTTAAGGTCCCTTTGTTTCCGTGCAAATGGGTCAATCTATCAGGAGGCGGGGTACAGGTAGACCCATAGTATGGAATGACAATAGTGGATCTAAACAATCTTGGGTACACAGACAAACCATTCTTCCTATCCAATGATGTGGCGCAGATTTTCTATGTGAATGACATGTCTTCCAAACCGAGAAAAAGGAAAGATAAGGAAGTGAATACATCATACGATGAGCCAAAGCGCCACATAGTTCTTTCAGCATCGTGGGAGTGGAGGACAAGACAAACATGTATGAAGATTATGAAAAGTTTCATGAAATTCCTCCCTTCAAAGTGAAGGCTGACCCAAGCACCCTGTTAAACGATGAAGATTATCCATGGTTACGGCGCAATAAGCAAGGGACACACGCCAAGAAAAAGTGAAGACTTTCTCTCCACAACTATTCTGATGATGGCTTTGATTACGTGAAGGAAAAAATGTAATCCCTTTGTAGTAGATGAGTTTTCATCCGAAACCCTGATACTTCCAAAGAGATTGTCCATTTTGTAGTGCTTTTCAATTTCAGGGTCATTTAGCTAAAAAATCAATAAATGCATGAAAAATAGCAAATGAAGTCAGAAAGGCTTGAAAATTGATGATTTGGCTTTGAAAGGTGCATTTTGAATGTACAAAAAGTCTAAAGTTGAAATAATTTCAAAAAATGAAATGCCTTTGTAACAGATGAGTTTTCGTCCGAAACCGTGATACTTCGAAAGAGATTGCCCATTTTGTACACGAAGTGCATCTAGTTTTTGACGTAACCCTCTCAACTTTTTAACATATTCTATGTGGGTGAAATGATGACACCATGCCAACTTTCAACCTTTTCAGAGTTCATTTGTAGTGCTTTTCAATTTCAGGGCATTTATCTAAAAAAATCAATAAATGCACGAAAAAAGCAATTGAAGTCAAAAAAGGTTGAAAATTGATTATGTGGCTTTGAATGGTGCATGTTGAACGCACAAAAAGTCTACAGTTGAAATAAGTTAAAAAAATGAAATGCCTTTGTAACAGATGAGTTTTCGTCCGAAACTATGATACTTCGAAAGAGATTGCCCATTTTCTACATGAAGTGCATCCAGCTTTTGCCGTAATCCTCTCAACTTTTTAGCATATGCTATGTGGGTGAAATGATGATACCATGCCAACTTTCAACCATTTGAGAGTTCATTTGTAGTGCTTTTCAATTTTAGGGCCATTTAGCTCAAAGAATGAACTAATAGCAAAAATAATAAACTAAAAATCTTTTATAAAACTCTAATAGCAAAAAGAATGAACTAAAAAGAAACAACTAAAAAGAATCAAAATAATATTGACTAAAATTATCAAAGTATTTATTTGTTAAAAAGAATGAACTAAAAACAATCAACTGAAAATTAACTAAAAAGAATGAACTAAAAAAATTAATTAAAATATTTTGTTATGATCAACTAAAACATAACTATAATATTCTTTAATAGCAAAAAGAATCAACTAAAAAGCTTTTATAAACCTCTAGTTATTCTCAAAATAATATTAACTTAAAATTATATAAAATTTATGCAACTAAAATTATCAAAGTCTTTTTTGTTAAAAACCTTAATAGCAAAAGGAATTTTCATAAAGTTTTTTTCTTAAAATCTTTAATAGCAAACTAAAATAACAACAAAAAATTGGCCACCTACTAGGCCACAACGGCATGCATACGACTAGAAACACAACTACTAGCTGGGCCAGGATGCAGGCCCGCTGGGTGCTACCTCTTGAGCTTGCATTGGTTTTCCCCTTGCAGAGGAAAGGGTGATGCAGCAAAATAGAGTAAGTATTTCCCTTAGTTTTTGATAACCAAGTTATTAACCCAGTAGGAGACAACGCACAACCCACTGAATACCTGCACAAACAAACACCAACTTGCATCCAACGCAACAAAGGGGTTATCAATCCCTTCATAGTTATTTGCAAAGTGAGATCTGATATAGATGGATAAAAGGTAAGTAATATTTTTGGTTTACTAGCACAAATGCCCGTGCGTTGCAATGGAGAAAAAATTGATGTGTGTTCACTAAAAAGAAAGCGGCACGACAACATTCATATGTTGCCACCTCGTGGTCGCAAAAAGGCCATGCTGAGATTTAGAATAAAAGCATCATCAACTACACATTAGTCATAATGAAAAAAAGCCTTAACACTGTTAATAAGAAACACATATTTTTTCATAACCCTAAAATCTACTCTTTCCCTTCAGGTTTCTCAGGCCTATCTCACAAATGTCAGCAAATAGGGTAGATATTGATTGAAGAGAATGGATATCACATGCTCAAAACCACACAATTAACACACTTGCGTTTTTTCATAAAATATTGGATTGGAAAGATAACTGTTGCATGAACGTGCAACTACTATCCACTATTCAGTTTGTTAGATTGTTTGCAACAACTTCTTTTTGGGGCGCTAGTTCAGGACATGTCATAGTGAATTGATCCGGGTGAATAACACTAACTTTTGATTGACATGTTGGTCACATCCTCCTCGGCCCCGAAATAATGTATTGCTGGTAAACATTTGTAAATATGTGTTGTCATTGAATTCTGATAAACTAACCTTTTGTACGTTAGACCTATATAAGAGAGCATAGACCTAGAGAAGTAACCGAAGTTAACCAATAAGGCCTTATATATAGCATTTTTCTTGTTGGGCTTGAAAAATTAATGAGTAACATGAATCATGCTAAACTCCAGAATGCACTCTCATTCGTGAGATTTAACAAGTAATTCCATGAAGTGCCAATGTCTGCATGGAGAGTACATATAAACCTTTAAAGGAGAAACACCCCTAAATTTTAAAACATAATGATATACAAGAGAGTTAATACCAAATCCCCTATAAATAGACGATGACAAACATGGCACTGCTGCTAATTTGAAGGGTTAAATTATTAGTGTGACCTATATTGTGGAGAATTTCATCAAACACGTGGAAAGCACATACAGTATGCCTGCAATACGATAGATCAGCACCAATCCCAGCATAACAAAGAACACAAATTGTAATCTTGACCTCTAGTTGTGGATTGGTGCAGCACTTGGAGGTTTCTTGCCACCGCATTAGAGCATCTCCAGCCGTTCGGCCCCCCAGGACACCGAAAAAGAGCCGCCTAGGGCCAAACCGCCGTTTGCTTGGTGCGTAGGGGTGATTGCGTTCCCAGTCGACGCCCCCCAGGTCACCGCCAAAAATCACATGAACTCAGTGATGTTTCATAGAAATTTATACAAACTTGACGATCTAGCACAAACTCGGCGATATTTCATAGAAATTTGTACAAAAACAGATAAACATGCAAACTACGCCTAGAACTATGCCTAGCCCTGCTACGCCGCGACCGCCGCTCGCCATTTACATGTCGAGGAGCCTGTTGAAACGGGTGTAGACGCCGCTATCGTCATCGTCGTCGTCGCCGTCACGCCCCCACCGTCCCTACTGCACCCCTGGCCAGGGCCGCCGACGCGAGATGGGGGGTTGGACGGCCTCGCCCTCCTTGTCACTGTCGAGGACAATGACACCACCCTCACTACAAAAAAATACACTTCCATGATGATATGTGTTTGTCACAGTAGGTCACATTTTTTGTCATGCATATACATCCATGACAATTTTATGACAAAATCAAGATAGTCATAGCTGTGCTATCGTAGAAGTGTTCCATGACATTACCAAAATTATCATCACGGAGGTGTCCACTTCCATCACGATAAATTGCGCATCATGGAAGTGCTTTCGTCAAGGATGATCGACACATGGCATCCACCGTAACGGAACACCGTTAAGCTATCGAGTCCAGTTTTGGATCTGATAACCCGCTAACAGCCCAGACCAATGAGGATTTTCCACGTGTAAAATTTTCATTAGCCGGAGGAAACATGTGTTGGCTCACCGTTGGGACAGATGTCATCCATTCATTGGACAGGAGGCACCTATGATAGTTCGACACGTGGAACGGCCCAACAGTGGCGCATTCCGGTGAAAAAGGCCGGCCCAGTAAAAATTAGAAGGCCACCCCTATGATAGGTCGACACGTGGAACAGCCCACCAGATGCAGGGCCTGATGTTTCCGCTCCAGGAGACACATTTGAGCTCAAGTGGGAGTTCGACGAAGACTCTCAATGTTACTATGTTTCCTTTCCTGATGATCAGTAGTGGTGCCCAGTTGGGGGTGAACGGGACTGTTGTCGCATGTTGGGTTCTCTTTTATTTTGGCGCCGTAGTCGGGCCATGAGTGTTTGGATGATGTAATGTTATTTACGTACTTGATTGACGTGGCGAGTGTAAGCCAACTATGTTATCTCCCCTTTCATTATTATATTACATGGGATGTTGTGAAGATTGCCTAACTTGCGACATATACCATCAATGCGATTATGCCTCTAAGTCGTGCCTCGACACGTGGGAGATATAGTCGCATCGAGGGTGTTACAAGTTGGTAATCAGAGCCTTCCCCGACCTTAGGAGCCCCATTGCTTGATCGTTATTAGCGGCCGAGTTGTGTCTAGAAAAATGTTTTGAGTCATTTAGGAATTATATATCGGAGAGTTTAGGATTTTTTTTTACTTCCCAGTCTCCTCATCACTCTGGTAAGGCATCCTGACGTAGAGTTTTGACTCTTCTCTTCTCAAATTTCACTAAATTTTTTTTAGGATCACGCGGGTATCTTGGAATCGTTCCGATGGTTTTATGATGAGAACATTGTCTTGGTGCCTCCTGTCAGGGGTTTAGTGGAAGTGTCCTGGGGAGTTGAGCTCTGAGGTGTTGTCATCATAATTTTATCGTTGCGGTTCTGGAATACCTGAGTTTAGTACCCGGACATCAAAAATCTCTTTTATGCAGTTCGTTGGTGAGATAACCTCGACACCACCCAGTACTGGGCGGGAGTTCGGGAGTATCACCATAACTTGTATAACGGATGCTTTTCGAAGGTTGAGGTAGATGGTTTCCGAAGGTTTCTTGGTTATGTGTTGAAGGATGGATACAGCTGGATGTAGGAATTGCTAGTTTGGGTGAGATATTATGCTTCCCCTGTATCCCCAACACCTGATAGTATAACCGGAAAGGTTCGGGAGTTTCATAGGTGGGAATTCTTTTAGCTCTAGTTCTTCTTCCACGGATGTTGGTTTGAGGTTGGGATTTCTTACCAATTCTTCGTTCTTGATCTGTACCTTGTTGATTTATTTCTCTACCTTAATTCTACGTGGCTTCTCAATTTATGGATACATGACCATTTCAAGAGAAATGCATTCGTTCATTTTGTTCGGATGTGAAGACTATATGTTGCAATTTTCATTCCGTTGGATTCAACTTCAATAATTGTCTATCAATGTGCTAATAGTGGTCAAGCTGTTCAGGATGGCTCCTCCAATGCGCACGACTCCGAATCCTGATCTGCCACCACCTCCACCTCCTCCGAAGGCATGGCAAGCTGTGATGGCCGCAACCAATGCAAACACACAGTTGATCATGCAAATTCTTCAAGAGCGCAATCAAGGCAACCAAGGGAATCAAGGCAGCAATCGGAATCACTTTGCTTCACTCAACCAGTTCCTTGCTAACGGGCCAAAGACTTTCAGCAATTGTGTTGAGGCAACCGATGCTGACGATTGGCTTGTGGATCTGTGCAAGCATTTCGAGTGCAGTAACGTCAGGCCTGAGGACTTTGTTAAGTTCGCTTCCTTCCAACTCAAAGATCAAGCTGCAGAATGGTTCCAGCAGTACAAGGACTCCAGAGGTGGACGTGTTATCACTTGGGATGATTTCCGACGAGATTTCCGAGCTCATCATATTCCTCAAAGCATGGTTGAAAGCAAGCGTGAGGAATTCTGCAATCTGAAGCAAGGCTCTTTGTTTGTCTATGACTACAACAAGTTGTTCCAGAAGCTCGCCCGCTTTGCCAAGCAGGACGTACCTGATGAGAAGAGCATGATATACCAGTTCAAGGGTGGTCTCAGAGAAGAAATCCAGCTAGAGGCTGCTCAGTTGAGGTGTGATGCTTCCAAGAAGCGAGCCAGAGATGTTACTTCTTCTTCCTCTACTCAAGTGGCCAAGCAGCAGAAGTATTGGCTTCCTCCTCCTCCGTTCCGTCAGCCGTATCAGCAGAAGAGCAAAGGTGGCTGTGATTCTTGCCACCCACCCAACCCTGGCTTTCAGAACAAGACTTCGTCTCAAGCTCCAAGATCGAGTGCTCCGTATCACCGTCCGCTTTCAGAGGTCACGTGCAACAAGTGCCAACAAAAGGGTCACTATGCCAACAAGTGTCTCAACCAGAGGCGTCTTCCTCCTCCTCCTCCTGTCAGATCGGCAAGTACAGCTCTGGTCAAGCATAACCCCAAGCACGCCAAGGTCAATTTGTTGAATGCAGCTCAGGCAGAGGACTCACCAGATGTGATCATGGGTAACTTTCCTGTTAACGATGTTCCTGCAGAAGTTCTTTTTGACACTGATGCATCGCTTTCTTTTATTTCAACACCATTTGTGGCCAAGCATGATTTTGTGACCGAAAGGTTTCCTGTTCCATTGAAGATTGTGTCTCCGGCCAAGCAAATGACTTCTAGCAATTGCGTCCCGGATGTCTCTATTACGGTGGGTGACTACAAGTTTCTCTCTTCTCCGGTGGTTCTTGGTAACTCGGATATTGATCTTATTCTCGGAATGGATTGGCTTTCTAAGCACAAGGCTCAGCTTGATTGTGCTGCAAGGCAGATTCAATCGACTCATTCATCTGAGGATGTAATTGTCTTTGCCGCTCGTGATGATACCATCCGTCTGTTTTCTCTCAATGAGAAGGGTGAACTGGATGCTATCTCGCAAATTCCAGTCGTTTGCGAATATCAAGACGTCTTTCCAGAAGAGCTTCCAAGAATGCCTCCACACCGGCCAGTTGAATTCGTTATTGATCTTGAGCCTGGCACGGAACCTGTGTGCAAACGTCCTTACAAGCTCGGACCTGAAGAGTTGAAGGAGCTAAAGAAGCAACTCGATATTCAAGAGAAAATGGGTCTCATCCGGCCTAGTTCTTCTCCGTGGGGTTGTGGTGTTCTTTTTGTGAAGAAGAAGGATGGAACGGGACGACTTTGTGTTGATTATCGTCCAGTGAACAAGAAGACCATCAAGAACAAATATCCACTTCCCAACATCAATGAGCTGTTCGAACAACTCAAGGGTGCTCAAGTATTCTCCAAGCTTGATCTCCGCATGGGTTATCATCAGATTCGAATCCGTGAGCAAGATATTCCAAAGACGGCTTTCAGGACAAGCTTTGGTTCATATGAATACACTGTCATGTCTTTTGGCCTCGTCAACGCTCCTCCGACGTTCTCTCGCATGATGAACTTCATCTTCAACGCCTACACCAATGACTTCGTTTTGGTCTATCTCGACGACATTCTGGTTTTCTCAAAGAACAAGGAAGATCATGCCAAGCACTTGCGTTTGGTACTCGATAAGCTAAGGGAACATCAGTTCTATGCCAAGTTCTCCAAGTGTGAATTTTGGCTCGATGAGGTTCTTTATCTTGGTCATATCATCTCTGCCAAGGGTATTGCCGTGAACCCTGAGAAGGTGTCTGCAATTGTGAATTGGGAACCTCCTCAGAACGTGAAACAACTCTGTAGCTTCCTCGGTCTCGCAAGCTATTGTCGAAGATTCGTTGAAAACTTTTCTAAGATCGCGAAGCCTCTTTTAAATCTTCTCCAGAAGCACGTCAAGTACGTTTGGTCTCCGGAGTGTGACATTGCTTTCAACACTTTGAAAGAGAAATTGTTCACTGCTCCAGTTCTCACTCCGCTTGATGAATCCAAGCCGTACGAGGTCTTTTGTGATGCTTCTCTCCAAGGTCTTGGCGCAGTTTTGATGCAAGAGAAGAAAGTTGTTGCTTATACATCTCGCTAGTTGAAGCCTAATGAGAAGAACTACCCCACTCATGATCTCGAGTTGGTGGCAGTTGTGCGTACTCTTTTGACTTGGGGACATCTTCTATTGGGAAGAAAAGTGGACATTTTCACTAATCACAAGAGTCTCAAGTACATCTTTACTCAGCCTAATCTCAACCTCAGGCAAACTCGATGGGTCGAAATGATTCAAGAGTATAATCCGAGTATTGAGTATACTCCAGGCAAGGCCAACGTGATTGCTGACGCTTTGAGCAGGAAAGCTTACTGCAACAGTCTGATTCTCAAGCCTTATCAACCCGAGCTTTGTGAAGCTTTCCGCAAACTTAATCTGCAAGTTGTTCCTCAAGGTTTCCTCGCCAACCTTCAAGTCTCTCCTACCTTGGAAGACCAGATTCACCAAGCCTAGCTTCTTGATGCTATGGTGAAAAAGGTGAAGATTGGGATTGCCAAGAGTCAGTCCAAGTACAAGTGCTACCACCTTGATGACAAGGACACTCTCTTCTTTGAGGATCATATTGTTGTACCCAAAGGTGACCTTCGTAAAGTGATCATGAACGAGGCTCACAATTCTCTCCTCTCCATCCACCCTGGGAGCACGAAGATGTATCAGGACCTCAAGCAAGCTTATTGGTGGACTCGAATGAAGCGCGAGATTGCTCAATTCATGAATGAATGCGATGTCTGCAGAAGAGTGAAGGCAGAACATCAAAGACCAGCTGGTCTCCTCCAACCTCTTGCCATTCCAGAATGGAAGTTTGACCACATTGAAATGGACTTCGTGACTGGGTTTCCAAAGTCCAAGCGTGGCAATGATGCTATATTCGTTGTCATCGACAAACTCACCAAAGTGGCTCATTTTCTGCCTATCAAAGAGTCGATCACTACAGCTCAATTGGCGGAACTCTATACCTCTTGTATTGTCTCTCTGCACGATATTCCACAAGTGATCTCTTCAGACCGTGGCAGCATTTTTACCTCCAAGTTTTGGGATTCTTTTCAGAAGGCCATGGGCACCAACATCCGCTTCAGCATAGCTTTCCATCCTCAAACTAGCGGTCAAGTTGAGCGTGTCAACCAGATTCTTTAAGATATGCCCAGGGCTTGTGTGATCTCTTTCGGCATGAAGTGGGAGGATTTTCTTCCTTATGCTGAATTCTCCTACAACAACAGTTTTCAAGCAAGTTCGGGCAAGGCCCCATTTGAAATTCTGTATGGCAGGAAGTGCTGTACCCCTCTCAACTGGTCTGAAACCGGTGAACGTCAGCTTTTGGGTAATGACTTAATCACAGAGACAGAAGAAATGTGCAAAGTCATTCGAGATAACCTCAAAGCAGCCCAATCCCGTCAGAAGAGCTACTATGATAGTAAGCACCGTGATTTGGCTTTCTAGATCGGAGATCATGTTTACCTCCACGTCTCTCCTATGAAAGGTACTCGTCGCTTCGGTATCAAAGGGAAGCTTGCCCCCAGATACGTGGGACCTTTCAAGATTGTTAGCAAGAGAGGCGACCTCGCCTATCAACTCGAGCTTCCTTCAAACTTTGCAAATGTTCATGACGTGTTCCATGTCTCTCAGCTTCGAAAGTGCTTCAAGACTCCTGACCGCACCGTCAACTTCGAGGACATTGAGCTCCAAGAAGATCTCTCTTATCGTGAGCACCCAGTTGCTATTCTTGAAGAGACTGAACGCAAGACTCGCAACAAGTCAATCAAATTTCTCAAAGTCAAGTGGTCACACCATTCCGATTGTGAAGCTACCTGGGAACGCGAGGATCACCTTCGTTTTGAGTACCCAGCGTTCTTTCAGTCCTAGATCTCGGGACAAGATCCTTTCGTAGTGGTGGAGTGTTGTAACACCCCGGATGTAACTTTCCCAATTTGTACTCCAACTCATGCCGTTTCCGGCGTTAAGTTATATTTTTCCTCGGGTTCGGGTCTTTGTCTCCGTGTGTTGTTGTCGTTGTCATGCATCTCATATCATGTCATCATGTGCATTGCATTTGCATACGTGTTCGTCTCATGCATTTGAGCATTTTCCCCGTTGTCCGATTTTCATTCCGGCGCTTCGTTCTCCTCCGGTGGTCATTTCTACCTTTCTTTCGTGTGTGGGGATTAAACATTTCCGTATTGGACCGAGACTTGCCAAGCGGCCTTGGTTTACTACCGGTAGACCGCCTGACAAGTTTCGTATCATTTGGACTTCGTTTGATACCCCAACGGTTAACCGAGGGACCGAAAAGGCCTCGTGTGTGTTGCAGCCCAACACCCCTCCATTTTGGCCCAAAACCCACCTAACTCTGCTCCATCATCTAGAGCGTTCGATCACGATCGCGTGGCCGAAAACCGCACCTCATTTGGACTCTCCTAGCTCCCTCTATGCCTATTTAAACACCCCCCCCGATTTTCGGATCTCCTTCCTGCCCGAAACCCTAAAAAAATCCACCTCGCGCACCGGACATGTCCGTTTCTCGCCGGACACACACCGCCGCCGCCTGCAGCCACTAAGGGGCTGCCACGTGGCCTCCCCCTGCCGCCTCCTCCGCCGCC
>NC_041386.1:525934992-525939762 GCF_002162155.2 Triticum dicoccoides | reverse complement strand
GGCCGCGCCGCGCCTCCCGACCCGAGCCGCCGCCGCCAAGTCGCCGCCCCTCGCCGCCTCCTCCCTCACCGGCCGGCGAGCCCGCCAAGTCCGGCCGCCTCCTCCGACGAACCTCGAACGGTGCGCCCCGGTGAATAGTGTCCCGGGCCGATCCAGATCTGAAATAAAAACCCTAATCCGGAGGTTGAATTTTTCCTAAGTCCCAAAAATCTCAGTCCAAGTGCTCATGTTCATAGCTCCATAACTTTGCATTCGTAGCTTCGATTCATGCATATAGCATATCAAAATGTTCGTCTCAGAGAGTAGATCATTTCATTACATTGCATCATTTTCATTTGAGCTCATCTTGATGCCCGAAATGATGTTAGAAGGAGGCTACTTGAGTTAATTGTCAGATCTGCTACTCCATTTAGGTTTTTGTCATTTTTGCCATGATTAATGTGTGTATGATATGCCATGATGCTCTACATATGTTTTTTAAGGGTTTTGTCATCTTTCCAGAGGTGCAACCCATGTATTTTTGTGATGTGTGTGGTGACTAGTGCAAGCTTGCAAAGTGGTGCACTTGCTAATTCTGTTTTCAGGGACTTAGCATTTCCACTAAGTCCTTGAGCTGTTTATCTCATGATGCCATATGTTCATGTTGTTTCCTAGTGATCCGTGCATCTTTTGAGGATGATCAGTAAGGATGTTTTGTTAATATTGTAGTGCGCTATCCGTACATGCCTTTGTTTGCAATTATGGAGAACCCTAGCTTGAGTCAATCGAGCTCTACTTTTGCTACTTTGTGAATCTAGGCAGATTGTCAACTTGTTTGCAATTTTGCCGGTGATGTTGTAGTTGATCCGTGCATGCTATTCTTTTGTTCTTGCCATGTCTAGCTAGCATTTTGTGCCTTCTTGATGGATGTATGCTTGTCTTGTCATGACTTGCACCGTAGTGAGTGCATCGAGCTCGTAAACATGCCTACTTGAGTTATATTTCAGCATGTGCCAGTTTTTCACTAAGTCTGAAAACTGATTATGTTTTGCCATGTTCACATGCTTGCAATTGTATTTTCTGATCCATTTTGGCTCAAGGTCACTAAGGGACTTTTGTTAAGCTCTTTGAGTAGCTCCATGCCATGCTTTAATTTGCCATGTTCAGGTCCTGTAGCATGTAGTTTTGTTGCTCCGAAGAGGGCTACCTGATCTGAGATTCCAGACAAGTGTTAATTTCACTAAGTCTGAAATCTGTTTGCCATATGCATTTTTGCCATGCTTGTTTGAACCTGTTAATGGATGAATTGGCCATAGCTCAATGCTAGACTTTTGTTAAGCATCTTGTGTGCATCCCTGCCATGTATTTTGTTGTCATGTTTGGGTGCTGTAGCATGTTCATCTCATTGCATTTAGATGGCTACTTGCTGTAAATCGCAGACTGGTGTCATTTTTGTATCGCTTGCCTTTTCCAAACCGTAACTCCGATTCCGGCGTTCTTTATATCGTTTTCAAGTGATTTCATCTCATCTTTCCAATGGCACACTTGGATTTCGATGTTGAGGCCAGGTTCATGCTTTTCCTGTCATATCTTGCATTTCGCATCCCGCATCGCATCCCGCATAGCATATCATCATTGCATCATATTGCTTGATCCTTGCACGTGGTTGATTGTATCCTTGTTGCTTGTTTGTCTTGTTTGGGTAGAGTCGGGAGACGAGTTCGCTAATGAGGAGCCCATTGAGTTTGCTTTCGAGGATCCAGTCAACTCTGACAACTGTGCAGGCAAGATGATCATACCCTCAAAATCACTACTATCTTTGCTATGCTAGTTTGCTCGCTCTTTTGCTATTCCAATGCTACGATGCCTACCACTTGCTTGCAAGCCTCCCAAATTGCCATGTCAAACCCCTAACCCACCTTGTCCTAGCAAACCGTTGATTGGCTATGTTACCGCTTTGCTTAGCCCCTCTTATAGCGTTGCTAGTTGCAGGTGAAGAGTGGAAGCCGTTCCTTGTTGGAACCTTTATTTACTTGTGGGGATATCATTATATTGCCATGTTATCTTAATGCATCTATATACTTGGTAAAGGGTGGAAGGCTCGGCCTTTCGCCTAGTGTTTTGTTCCACTCTTGCCGCCCTAGTTTCCGTCATATCGGTGTTATGTTCCCGGATTTTGCGTTCCTTACGCGATTGGGTTATAATGGGAACCCCTTGATAGTTCGCCTTGATTAAAGCTTTTCCATCAATGCCCAACCTTGGTTTTACCATTTGCCACCTAGCCTTTTCTTTCCCTTGGGTTCTGCAGACTCAAGGGTCATCTTATTTAAACCCCCCCTGGGCTAGTGCTCCTCTGAGTGTTGGTCCAAATAGAGCCACTTGCAGCGCCACCTCGGGGCAACTTGAGGGTTGGTTTTAGTTGTACGTAGTGTTCATCTGAGTGTGCCCTGAGAAAAAGATATGTGCAGCTCCTATCGGGATTTTTCGGCACATTCGGGCGGTGTTGCTGGACTTGTTTTAACCTGGTCGAAGTGTCTTGAAATACCGAGATACCAAGTCTGATCGGAACGTCTTGGGAGGAGGTCTATTCCTTCGTTGACCGTGAGAGCTTGTCATGGGCTAAGTTGGGACTCCCCTGCAGGGATTTGAACTTTCAAAAGTCGTGCCCGCGGTTATGGGCAGATGGGAATTTGTTAATGTCCGGTTGTAGATAACTGGAACCTTAACTTAATTAAAATGAATCAACTGAGTGTGTTACCGTGATGGCCTCTTCTTGGCGGAGTCCGGGAAGTGGACACGGTGTTGGAGTAATGTTTGCGCAGGTTGTTCTCTAGTTTCTCGCTCGCGCTTTGCCTCCTCTTCTCGCCCTCTTTTGCGAATAAGTTAGCCACCATATTTTGCTAGTCGCTTGCTGCAGCTCCACTCATTTTTACCTTGCCTTTACCTATAAGCTTAAATAGTCTTGATCGCGAGGGTGCGAGATTGCTGAGTCCCTGTGGCTCACAGATTACTGTTACACCAGATGCAGGTCCTGATGTTCCGCTCCAGGAGACGCGTTTGAGCTCAAGTGGGAGTTTGACGAAGACTCTCAACGTTACTATGTTTCCTTTCCTGATGATCAGTAGTGGTGCCCAGTTGGGGGTCAACGGGACCGTTGTCGCATGTTGGGTTCTCTTTTATTTTGGCGCCGTAGTCGGGCCATGATTGTTTGGATGATGTAATGTTATTTATGTACTTGATTGACGTGGCGAGTGTAAGCCAACTATGTTATCTCCCCTTTCATTATTATATTACATGGGATGTTGTGAAGATTGCCTAACTTGCGACATATACCATCAATGCTATTATGCCTCTAAGTCGTGCCTCGACACGTGGGAGATATAGTCGCATCGAGGGTGTTACAACAACAGATTATGCTTAGCTAACTTAGAAACAAGAGATGGGAAAGGACCTTGAGCTATTGTTACTGCTCCTCTCCATGGTCGTGCGTCACCCTCCTCTCCTTCCCTGCAACAAGTGAATTGAGTTTTCCTGCAGAGCACCAATAAACATAGCAAATACAGAGGCATGAGGAACCCAAGTCCATAGCTTCTGGATCAAATCAAACAGATGTGGGAGGGAGGGAGGGGAGCACCTTTACCCTGGATGGCTGGACGACGGCGCCGTGGACGTCGAGGTGGGCACAGCAGCTGCTCCCTGAATGAGCAGAGCAGCATCAGGTACTGCGCCTACACACATAGACACAAACACCTAGATCCATTTAATTTCTGCTCCAAGCAATTTTCAGATACAAATACAGAGAAGGAATGAACGAGAGCGTACTCGTTTCCACCGTAGAATCTCGCACCGGGGTACCCCTCCCTATACTTGTTGGTCATGACGGATCCCACCGCATGCATCACCGACAGGGAGGTGAAGTTCTTCGACGGGATGAGCTCTAGCCCCTGCAACCAGACTGACTAACGCGATTCAGCACCAAGCACGGTAACTGCAAGTCATATGGTGGCAGTGATTGCTGATGATGGCGGCGGCATAGACCTTCCATTGGCGGGCCTTCTCGAGGTCGATGATGTCGTCAATCTCGGGGTCGACCTCCTCCAGTGGTGCGTTCAACTGCTTCGGCCACTGCATCGACACGAGGATGGGGGAAACAAGATATCATGGGCAACAAACAAACAAACAAACAGACAAATGGACATGGAGCAATGGGCGCATCGACACGGGATGGATGGGGAGGACATACGGTGACTGTGGATCTCTCCTTTGTCACTGGCAGGGATGCCTGCGAAGCCAAATCAAATTGCCGACGGGGCCCGTGATTGTTTCGGAAGAGCGAGAGTGGGCGATAATAAACCAGAGGACCGCCGCCAAAAACAATTCAAGAAAAGGAGAGAGCGGATGGCGGCGTTCCATGGAGTAGAGCGGCATGAGGCGGGAGAGGGGCAGGCCACGGGCGGAGAGCTTGCAGAGTGCCGTCGCCATGGCCGCTGGTTGAGGGGAGAGGAGGGGGATGAGACAGAGGACTGGATCGAGAGGAGCTCTGCCGGATCTGGAAGGGGACATAGCGGTAGGCGGGGCCGGTGAGGTATGAGTGCACGTGCAGCACGCAGTCCTGCGGCACGGCAGCCCACGGTGCCAGGTTGTTCGCCTCCCCCGCCGTGCGCCAGCTCACGCACCGCAGGTCCATGGCAGTCTCTGTGGACGCGGTGGGTGGCGCGCTCAGGTGGCGGGAGGACCAGGGGTGGGCCGGCGGCGAGGTTGGTGTAGTGACAGGAGGAAGGGGTGGTGGAC
>NC_041386.1:525846015-525934631 GCF_002162155.2 Triticum dicoccoides | reverse complement strand
AGGGGGGTGTGGAGATAATGGGGGCGGCGGCTGGAGTGGGAGGGTGCGACGTTGCGACAGAGAAGGCGGCGGGGAGGAAGGGGAGGGGATCGAGAGGAGCTCTGCCAGATCTGGAAGGGGAGAGGAGAGAGTGAGGGAAAGAAAAGAGGCGGGGGGTGGATGGAAAATGATCACAGGACATAGATAGGGTTTCGGGGATGGTGTGGAAGGGCTGAGGACTACCGTTGGATCCTCGATCATCCGACGGTGTTTGATGCACGATCCGCATGACACGTCCATGAACCAATCAGATTACAGTACGACGTTATGACCATCTAAATTGGTCGTGGTTGACTAAAATTAACGTGTTAAAACAATGTCAGCTATTTTATGACCTGAAAAAATCAAAAAGAAAATCAAAAACATTCTCATTGTGTCACCAAATGCGAAAAAGTTTTCTGGAAAAATAACAAAAAAGAAATATGATAAATATCTTTTAAAAGGTGTTGTGAGAAATGAGTTTTTTGGCAAAAAAACATTTTGCATTTTTCGAGTGCCCAAAATGAGTTTTTTGTGAAGGACCTATCATATATTTGTTGCAAAATTGTATCAAATCAATTTTCTAAAATACTAGGCCATATTTAATGCACAGTTGACCAAATGATTGGGTGTCAAAATGTTTGATCACCTCTGGTGAAAAAGACAAATTTCTGCCGATTCACGAGGAAGCGGGTTAAATTTGAACAGTAGCTGCCTCATAGTTTGCTATTTATTTTTTCCGAAAATCACTTCTAGGTACATAAGTATCTACTTAATCAGAGAAACATCAAAAAATTTACAAGATTCAATCCCTAGCTAGGAACGGCCAAGCCCGCCGTTTTGACCGCATTTTGAAACGGGCATAAAAGTTTCAGAAGAAACAAAAAATTGGAAAACCTTCGCATTGTGTCATTATATGTGACCAAGTTTCCAGAAAAAATAATAAACTTGTAATAAGGCAATTATTGAAAAAAAGTGTTCTCAGAAATGAGCTATCATGCGTGAAGATTCATGGCTTTCAAGCCAAATGGTCAATCTTATGGCCACATTCATGGCATAGTTTGTTCAAATGATCTCATATTGTGCACAACGGTGCATATTGGAATTCCAAACAATGTTGCCTAAGGGAGTTTTCATTTTCTTTGCACGGAAAATTCATTTTCCATTTTCCGAGTGCCCGGAAGAAGTTTTTTTGTGAAGGACCTATCATATATTTGTTGCAAAATTGGACCAAATCAATTTTCAAAAATACTAGGCCATATTTAATGCACAATTGACAAAAATGGTTGGGTGTCAAAAGTTTTGATCCACCTCTGGTGAAAAAGACAAATTCCCGCCGATTCAGTAGGAACTAGGTCAAATTTGAACTGTAGCTATCTCATAGTTTGCTCTTTATTTTTTCCAAAAATCATTTATAGGTACATAAGTATCTATTTAATCGGAGAAACATAAAAAAAATTCAAGATTCAACCACTAGCTAGGAACGGTCAAGCCCGTCGTGTGCGATTATATGTGAACAAGTTTCCAGGAAAAATAATAAACTTATAATACGACAATTATTTTAAAAAATAAAAAAACTGGAAAACCTTCGCATTGTGTCATTATATGTGACCAAGTTTCCAGGAAAAATAATAAACTTATAACATGACAATTATTTTTAAGAAGTGTTCTCAGAAATGAGCTATCATGCGTGAAGATTCATGGCATTCAAGCCAAATGATCAATCTTGTCGCCACATTCGTGGCATAGTTTGTTCAAATGATCTCATATTGTGCGCATGGGTGCATCTTGGAATTTGAAACAATGTTGCCTAAGGGAGTTTTCATTTTCTTTGCACGGAAAATTCATTTTCCATTTTCCGAGTGCCCGAATTGAATTCTTTTTGTGAAGGACCTATCATATATTTGTTGCAAAATTGGACCAAATAAATTTTCTAAAATACTAGGCCATATTTGATGCACAATTGACAAAAATGGTTGGGTGTCAAAAGTTTTGATCCACCTCTGGTGAAAAAGACAAATTCTCACGGATTCAGTAAGAACCGGTTCAAATTTGAACTGCAGCTGCCTCATAGTTTGCTCTATTCTTTTTCAAAAAATCATTTCTAGGTACATAAGTATCTATTTAATCAGAGAAACATAAAAAAATTCAAGATTCAACCACTAGCGAGGAACGATCAAGCCCGACGTTTTGACCGCATTTTGAAACGGGCATAAAAGTTTCAGAAGAAACAAAAAATTGGAAAACCTTCGCATTATGTCATTATATGTGACCAAGTTTCTAGAAAAAATAATAAACTTGTAATAAGGCAATTATTGAAAAAAGTGTTCTCAGAAATGAGCTATCATGCGTGAAGATTCATGGCTTTCAAGCCAAATGGTCAATCTTATGGCCACATTCATGGCATAGTTTGTTCAAATGATCTCATATTGTGCACAACGGTGCATATTGGAATTCCAAACAATGTTGCCTAAGGGAGTTTTCATTTTCTTTGCACGGAAAATTCATTTTCCATTTTCCGAGTGCCCGGAACAAGTTTTTTTGTGAAGGACCTATCATATATTTGTTGCAAAATTGGACCAAATCAATTTTCTAAAATACTAGGCCATATTTAATGCACAATTCACAAAAATGGTTGGGTGTCAAAAGTTTTGATCCACCTCTGGTGAAAAAGACAAATTCCCGCCGATTCAGTAGGAACTAGGTCAAATTTGAACTGTAGCTATCTCATAGTTTGCTCTTTATTTTTTCCAACAATCATTTATAGGTACATAAGTATCTATTTAATCGGAGAAACATAAAAAAAATTCAAGATTCAACCACTAGCTAGGAACGGTCAAGCCCGTCGTGTGCGATTATATGTGAACAAGTTTCCAGGAAAAATAATAAACTTATAATACGACAATTATTTTAAAAAATCAAAAAACTGGAAAACCTTCGCATTGTGTCATTATATGTGACCAAGTTTCCAGGAAAAATAATAAACTTATAACATGACAATTATTTTTAAGAAGTGTTCTCAGAAATGAGCTATCATGCGTGAAGATTCATGGCATTCAAGCCAAATGATCAATCTTGTGGCCACATTCGTGGCATAGTTGGTTCAAATGATCTCATATTGTGCGCATGGGTGCATCTTGGAATTTGAAACCATGTTGCCTAAGGGAGTTTTCATTTTCTTTGCACGGAAAATTCATTTTCCATTTTCCGAGTGCCCGAATTGAAGTTTTTTTGTGAAGGACCTATCATATATTTGTTGCAAAATTGGACCAAATCAATTTTCAAAAATACTAGGCCATATTTAATGCACAATTGACAAAAATGGTTGGGTGTCAAAAGTTTTGATCCACCTCTGGTGAAAAAGACAAATTCCCGCCGATTCAGTAGGAACTAGGTCAAATTTGAACTGTAGCTATCTCATAGTTTGCTCTTTATTTTTTCCAAAAATCATTTATAGGTACATAAGTATCTATTTAATCGGAGAAACATAAAAAAAATTCAAGATTCAACCACTAGCTAGGAACGGTCAAGCCCGTCGTGTGCGATTATATGTGAACAAGTTTCCAGGAAAAATAATAAACTTATAATACGACAATTATTTTAAAAAATAAAAAAACTGGAAAACCTTCGCATTGTGTCATTATATGTGACCAAGTTTCCAGGAAAAATAATAAACTTATAACATGACAATTATTTTTAAGAAGTGTTCTCAGAAATGAGCTATCATGCGTGAAGATTCATGGCATTCAAGCCAAATGATCAATCTTGTCGCCACATTCGTGGCATAGTTTGTTCAAATGATCTCATATTGTGCGCATGGGTGCATCTTGGAATTTGAAACAATGTTGCCTAAGGGAGTTTTCATTTTGTTTGCACGGAAAATTCATTTTCCATTTTCCAAGTGCCCGAATTGAATTCTTTTTGTGAAGGACCTATCATATATTTGTTGCAAAATTGGACCAAATAAATTTTCTAAAATACTAGGCCATATTTGATGCACAATTGACAAAAATGGTTGGGTGTCAAAAGTTTTGATCCACCTCTGGTGAAAAAGACAAATTCTCACGGATTCAGTAAGAACCGGTTCAAATTTGAACTGCAGCTGCCTCATAGTTTGCTCTATTCTTTTTCAAAAAATCATTTCTAGGTACATAAGTATCTATTTAATCAGAGAAACATAAAAAAATTCAAGATTCAACCACTAGCGAGGAACGATCAAGCCCGACGTTTTGACCGCATTTTGAAACGGGCATAAAAGTTTCAGAAGAAACAAAAATTGGAAAACCTTCGCATTATGTCATTATATGTGACCAAGTTTCTAGAAAAAATAATAAACTTGTAATAAGGCAATTATTGAAAAAAGTGTTCTCAGAAATGAGCTATCATGCGTGAAGATTGATGGCTTTCAAGCCAAATGGTCAATCTTATGGCCACATTCATGGCATAGTTTGTTCAAATGATCTCATATTGTGCACAACGGTGCATATTGGAATTCCAAACAATGTTGCCTAAGGGAGTTTTCATTTTCTTTGCACGGAAAATTCATTTTCCATTTTCCGAGTGCCCGGAACAAGTTTTTTTGTGAAGGACCTATCATATATTTGTTGCAAAATTGGACCAAATAAATTTTCTAAAATACTAGGCCATATTTAATGCACAATTCACAAAAATGGTTGGGTGTCAAAAGTTTTGATCCACCTCTGGTGAAAAAGACAAATTCCCGCCGATTCAGTAGGAACTAGGTCAAATTTGAACTGTAGCTATCTCATAGTTTGCTCTTTATTTTTTCCAAAAATCATTTATAGGTACATAAGTATCTATTTAATCGGAGAAACATAAAAAAAATTCAAGTTTCAACCACTAGCTAGGAACGGTCAAGCCCGTCGTGTGCGATTATATGTGAACAAGTTTCCAGGAAAAATAATAAACTTATAATACGACAATTATTTTAAAAAATCAAAAAACTGGAAAACCTTCGCATTGTGTCATTATATGTGACCAAGTTTCCAGGAAAAATAATAAACTTATAACATGACAATTATTTTTAAGAAGTGTTCTCAGAAATGAGCTATCATGCGTGAAGATTCATGGCATTCAAGCCAAATGATCAATCTTGTGGCCACATTCGTGGCATAGTTGGTTCAAATGATCTCATATTGTGCGCATGGGTGCATCTTGGAATTTGAAACCATGTTGCCTAAGGGAGTTTTCATTTTCTTTGCACGGAAAATTCATTTTCCATTTTCCGAGTGCCCGAATTGAATTCTTTTTGTGAAGGACCTATCATATATTTGTTGCAAAATTGGACCAAATAAATTTTCTAAAATACTAGGCCATATTTGATGCACAATTGACAAAAATGGTTGGGTGTCAAAAGTTTTGATCCACCTCTGGTGAAAAAGACAAATTCCCGCCGATTCAGTAGGAACTAGGTCAAATTTGAACTGTAGCTATCTCATAGTTTGCTCTTTATTTTTTTCCAAAAATCATTTATAGGTACATAAGTATCTATTTAATCGGAGAAACATCAAAAAAAATTCAAGATTCAACCACTAGCTAGGAGCGGTCAAGCCCGTCGTGTGCGATTATATGTGAACAAGTTTCCAGGAAAAATAATAAACTTATAATACGACAATTATTTTAAAAAATCAAAAAACTGGAAAACCTTCGCATTGTGTCATTATATGTGACCAAGTTTCCAGGAAAAATAATAAACTTATAACACAACAATTATTTTTAAAAAGTGTTCTCAGAAATGAGCTATCATGCGTGAAGATTCATGGCATTCAAGCCAAATGATCAATCTTGTCGCCACATTCGTGGCATAGTTTGTTCAAATGATCTCATATTGTGCGCATGGGTGCATCTTGGAATTTGAAACAATGTTGCCTCAGGGAGTTTTCATTTTCTTTGCACGGAAAATTCATTTTCCATTTTCCAAGTGCCCGAATTGAATTCTTTTTGCGAAGGACCTATCATATATTTGTTGCAAAATTGGACCAAATAAATTTTCTAAAATACTAGGCCATATTTTATGCGCAATTGACAAAAATGGTTGGGTGTCAAAAGTTTTGATCCACCTCTGGTGAAAAAGACAAATTCTCACGGATTCAAATTTGAACTACAGTTGCCTCATAGTTTGCTCTATACTTTTTCAAAAAATCATTTCTAGGTACATAAGTATCTATTTAATCAGAGAAACATAAAAAAATTCAAGATTCAACCACTAGCGAGGAACGATCAAGCCCACCGTTTTGACCGCATTTTGAAACGGGCATAAAAGTTTCAGATGAAACAAAAAATTGGAAAACGTTCACATTGTGTCATTATATGTGACCAAGTTTCCAGAAAAAATAATAAACTTGTAATAAGGCAATTATTGAAAAAACGTGTTCTCAGAAATGAGCTATCATGCGTGAAGATTCATGGCTTTCAAGCCAAATTATCAATCTTATGGGCACATTCGTGGCATAGTTTGTTCAAATGATCTCATATTGTGCACACCGGTGCATATTGGAATTCCAAACAATGTTGCCTAAGGGAGTTTTCATTTTCTTTTCATGGAAAATTCATTTTCCATTTTCTGAGTGCCCGAATTGAGTTCTTTTTGTGGAGGACCTACCATATATTTGTTGCAAAATTGTACCAAATTAATTTTATAAAATACTAGGCCACATTTAATGCACAATTGACCAAATGGTTGGGTGTCAAAAGTTTCGATCCACCTCTGGTGAAAAAGACAAATTCCCGCCGATTCAGTAGGAAGCGGGTCAAATTTGAACTGCAGCTGCCTCATAGTTTGCTATTTATTTTTTCAGAAAATCATTTCTAGGTACAAAAGTATCTATTTAATCAGAGAAACATCAAAAGTTTTCCAAGATTCAACCACTAGCTAGGAACGGTCAAACCTCCCGTTTTGATCGCATTTCGAAACGGGCATAAAAAATTCCAAAAAAATTAAAAAAATCGGAAAACCTTCACATAGTGTCATTATATGTGACCAAGTTTCCAGGAAAAATAATAAACTTGTAATACAATAATTCTTTTGAAAAAAGTGCTCTCAGAAATGAGCTATCATGCGTGAAGATTCAAGGTTTTTAAAGCCAAATGATCAATCTTATGGCCACATTCATGACATAGTTTATTCAAATGATCTCATATTGTGCACAAGGGTGCATGTTGGAATTCCAAACAATGTTGCCTAAGGGAGTTTTCATTTTCTTTGCACGGAAAATTCAATGTCCATTTTCCGAGTGCCCGAATTGAGTTCTTTTTGTGAAGGACCTACCATATATTTGTTGCAAAATTGGACCAAATCATTTTTCTAGAATATTATGCCATATTTAATGCATGATTGACAAAATGGTTGGGTGTCAAAAGTTTTGATCCACCACTTGTGAAAAAGACAAATTTCTGCCGATTCAGAAGGAAGCGGGTCAATTTTGAAATGCATCTACCTTATAGTTTGCTTTTTATTTTTTCCAAAAATCATTTCTAGGCATATAAGTATCTATTTAATCAGAAATACATGGTTTGGTGGCGATACATCGAGGTTTGGATGGTGGACGAGGGCCCCAACTCCAGAGCGCGTAAACTCGCATGCCCACCGCGTGGTCACCGCGTGACCGTGGCATTGCCATGTGTTCTTGGCGGCCTAGGCATGTCTAGGGGGTTGGGTACTCTCCAGGCAGGTGCTAGGAATAAAATTACAACATAAGATTCTCACGAGGAGACCGAACTATGCTCAAACATGAATTAGCAGCCAAGTGTTTGATTAGCGATACGGGAAATGCACGTGGCCAATGGGCGTGAGTTTTGGCTAAGGATGATCATCTACTAAGAAGACTGTCTTCACAATTTTTTAGCTCAAAAGGAGGAGCCTAGGTGGTACTTGCTTTGCAAAGTACCACACCGGACAGAAATATGAATGTTGAAGCTGGGCTCAAAATAATGAATGGATTGAGCTGAAATTTGGTGGGGGATGGTTATTTGGGCATAGGAAAGCATTGTAGAAAATTGATACCATTTGGACATGCCAAAGTAGTACTTCCTTCACAATGCTATTCCCTGGACAAAAACTAGGGAAAATTAGCGAGAGAAATTGGATAAATGAAATGAGCTCAAATTAGGTGTAGGTAAGTTACATAGGTATGGTCATGCCCTGGTAAATTTTCAGATCATTTGGGTAAGCCCTAGCTAGTACTTACTTCACAAAGCTTCACTCGAGATAGAAACTTTGGAAATTTCCTGAGAAAGATTTACCAGGAAAATGGAGCTGAATATTATCATGTGGCAATGATTTGGGTATGGAAGAGTGCACAAAAAGTTTGAGGGTAATAGGAGGGATCTGGATAACACTTGCTTTGCAATGTACCAATCTGGCCATAAAATATAAATTGAACCTGGGATCACATAGATGATTTAATTGAGCTGCAATTGGAGGAGGGTGATAATTTGGGCATATGAAGGAACTTTATAAATTTCATGTCATTTGGATATATAAAAATGGTACTTCCTTCACAATGCTTCTAGGTGGAAAAAACTTTGGAAATTTGCCGAGGAAGATTTATTGGGCAAATGGAGCTGAATTTTGTCACGAGGAAATGATTTGGATAGGAAAGAGTGCCCAAAATTTTTGAGGGCAATCAAGAATATATAAATAGCACTTCCTTTACAAAGTATTGTTGTGAACAAAATAGGAAAATGAATATTGTTGAATTATTTTTGAACTAGGCAAGGAAGGATTTTTACATATTTGACGAAGAGATGACCCGAAGAATTTATGAGATTTTTTGGGGAATTTTGGGAATGATAGAAATATAGGTTGCTTCACAGCCTATGGCAAAAATTGACACATGGACATGACACATATGCAAAACTGATGAGATGGCGCCTAGTCATCACAACCCACCACAATTTACAATGGCTATGACCATCTATATTGGTCGTTAACAACTAGAGATAAGGCAGCGGACCAGCGCTGTTTGCTTTATGACCATTTCGTGTAAGGAAATTACGACCTTTCTAACCAAAATGGTCGTTATAGTTTAGGGTTTGGAGCCCCCCGAACAACTTTTGACCAATTGGTTTGAAATGGTCATAGATCTATGAACAATTCTTCCAGGGTCACTGACAGAAGGTCACTAGTTCACATATTTCTTGTAGTGTAGGCACTTGGTGAGATGACGGTAGGTCCATGGGGATGACCTTGGGATGCTCCACATCATCTACCCTCCCTTGGGGAAGATCCGTCCTCGGATCAAATTCTTCATCACCATGGAAGGACGAGAGGTCCTGGACGTTGAAGATATCACTCACGTTGTACTTGTCGCGCGGGAGGTCGATCTTGTAAGCGTTGTCGTTGTAGTGTGCAAGCACCTTGAAGGGTCCATCCGCTCATGGTCAAAGTTTGGACTTGCGTCCTTGGGGAAAGAGGTCCTTGCGAAGGTGTAGCAACATGAGATCTCCGATGTTGAATACCATAGGTTACTTGTTGAAGTTGAGCTTGGTCGCAAGGCATTGTACTTGGCGCTCGATGGTTTGCCTTGTATCTTCATGCACCTGCTTGAGATGATTCACACGTGCACTTGCGTCCAAATTGATGCGCTCTTTTAGTGGTAGAGGGAGGATGTCCAATAGTGACAATGGGTTGAATCCGTAGACAACCTCGAAGGGGGACTTGTCGGTTGTTGAGTGTTTTGCTCGGTTGTAGGACAACTCGGCGATAGGTAGACACTCCTCCCACTCCTTGATGTTCTTCTTGATGAGTACTCGAAGTAGAGCAGAGAGTGTGCGGTTGGTAACTTCCGTTTGGCCGTCGGTTTGTGGATGATACGCCGTGGAGAAGAGTAGCTTGATTCCGAGCTTGGCGCATAGGGTCTTCCAAAATTAGCTAAGGAACTTGACGTCGCGGTCTGAGACGATCGTCTTTGGCACTCCATGTAGACGCATTATTTCCCTACAAAAGAGATTGGCAACATGTGAAACATCGTCTATCTTGTTGCAAGGAATGAAATGTGCCATATTAGAGAAATGGTCCACAACGACAAATGCCGAATCCTTTCCACTTCTAGTCCTAGGCAGTCCAAGTACAAAATCCATGCTAATGTCTTACCATGGTTTATATGGAATTGGTAGAGGCATGTAGAGGCCATGGGAATGAGATTTTTGACTTAGATTTGCGACATGTAGAGCATCGGTTGTTGAAGCGGTTGATGTCGCGAAACATCTTGGGCCAATAGTAGTTCTTGGAGAGCATGGCAAAAGTCTTGTCGCGTCCAAAATGTCCCATTAGTCCTCCTCCAAGAGATTCCTGAAAAAGCAACAAACGAAGAGAAGATTCGGGGATGCAAAGCTTGTTAGCTCTCATATGATATCCATCTTTGATGTAATAGCGTTCCCAAGATGTGTGCGTCAAACACTTGGCATAAGGAGTAGCAAAGGTAGGATCATGCTCATACAACTCTTTTATGTGCTCAAATCCAATGACATCCAATTCAAGTTGAGTGACAAGCATGCATATGCGGGAAAGAGCGTCCGCCACAACATTTTCCTTACCTTTGATGCACTTGATGACATATGGAAAAGATTCAATGAATTCACTCCATTTAGCATGATGCTTGTTCAACTTGGTTTGGCCCTTAAGGTACTTGAGTGTTTCATGATAAGTATGAATGATGAATTCATGAGGCTGAAGATAGTGTTCCCATTCATGCAAAACGCACAATAAAGCATACAACTCTTTGTCATAGATAGGGTAATTGAGTTGTGCTCCGGAAAGTTTCTCACTAAAGTAAGCTATGGGACACTTCTCTTGTGTTAACACACCTCCTATGCCATTACCACTAGCATCACAATGAATCTCAAAGGGCTTGTCAAAGTTGGGTAATGCAAGCACGGGAGCATGAGTAAGAAAATTCTTAAGATCATTGAAAGCGGTATCTTGGGATGGTCCCCAAACAAAAGGCGCATTTTTCTTGCTCAAAGGATGCAAAGGTGAAGCGATGGTGCTAAAGTCCTTCACAAATCTACGGTAGAAACCGGCTAGACCAAGGAAGCGACACACTTGATGCAAGTTGGTTGGTCGTGGCCAAGTCTTGATAGCATTGATCTTGGACTCATCAACATGAACACCTTTAGAAGAAACAACAAAACCTAAGAAAACGAGCTTGTCAACGCCAAAAAGGCACTTCTCCATGTTAGCATAGAGATGCTCTTTTCGAAGAGTTTGCAAAACAGTTCGAACATGGGTGACATGATCTCTAAGAGATTTTCTATAAACAAGGATATCATCGAAGTAGACCACAACAAACACACCGATTTAAGGGCGAAAGACATGATTCATAAGACGCATGAAAGTACCGGTGCTTTCGATAGACCCATAGGCATGACTAACCTCTCATACAACCCAAACATGGTTTTGAAAGGAGTTTTCCATTCATCACCCTCTTGTATGTGGATTTGACAGTAAGCACTTTTAAAATCAATTTCTAAAAAGATAGTGGCACCACTAAGTTCATCAAGCATATCATCAAGGCGTGGAATGGGATACCTATAGCGAACGGTGATAGCATTGATAGGTCTACAACCGGAGCGCATGCGAAAGCTACTGTCTCTTTTTGGCACAAGAATGACCGGAACGGCACAAGGACTCAAACTTTTACGGACATGTCCATGGTCTATGAGATGCTTTACTTTCCTTTGGATTTCTTTGATTTCTTCGGGGTTGACGTGGTAGGGAGCCTTGTTCAGAAGAGGTGCTCCGCGGATGAGGTCGATGCGGTGCTCGATGCCTCATAGTGGAGGTAGTCCCAGAGGTAGCTCGTCGGGGAAAACATCTTGAAATTCCTGCAAAAGAGAAGACAACACTAAAGGTAGAGCATGAGAGGTGTTAGCGTGTGTTGCATTGTCCTTGCACAAAAGTACATAGTGTATGACACTAGATGGGTTCTCACACACTCCTCTTATCTCACTTTTGGTGGCAAATAGGACTAAGTTCTTCTTGTCGCTCATCGTGGAGGCACTCAATTTGGGCTTGTGTCACTCACTCTCCTTTTGGTGGCTTGTGATGCTCGACTTGGATAGTGCCGGAGTCGCTAAGCCATTGAACTTTGTAGGGATGCGGATGCTTCGTCTTGAGAAATTGGATCTTGGAGCAAAGTTCTTCACTTGCGAGGTTATGACAACTCCCTCCATCAATGATGACCTTGACGGATCATCCATTGATGTCGGCCTTGGTATGAAAGATATTCTGCTTGTTGGTGCACTCATAGGACTTGTGGCCTCGGCCTTCGCATTTGAAGCATTTGAAGGAACTCATCTTGACGGTCTCATCGGTGGGGTTGATGAGGATGAAGCCCTCGGCTTGAAGTTGCCGGTAGTAGGAGGATGACTTGGAGTTGACGAAGCTTTCTTGGAACTCGACTTGTCAATGTTGCTAGTAGAAGTCTTGGTAGACGGTGTTGGAGTCGTTGAAGCTTGGGTGTTGGAGAAGCCGTATGACTTGGATGAGAACATGGCATACTTGAAATCATCTTGTACTTGGCGTTCCGCCTTGGTAGCTTGATGCACTAGCTCGATGAGGTTTGAGTATGGTTGGAAGTCAGCGATCTTCTTGATGGGATGTTTGAGTCCATTCAAGAAACGTGCCATTGTTTGCTCATCATCTTCCGTTACATTGGTTCTTATCATGGCAATCTCCATCTCCTTGTCATATTCTTAAATGCTCTTGGTCCCTTGCTTGAGTAGTTGGAGTTTCTTGAATAGGTCACGGTTGTAGTAGGTAGGCACGAAGCGTGCTCTCATGACATCCTTCATTTGTGCCAAGTAGTGATGGGTGGTTCACCTCTTGCCTCACAGCGCTCGATGACTTGTTCCCACCAAAGGAGGACATAGTCTTGAAACTCGAGGGATGCCATCGCGATCTTCTTCTCTTCGTCGTAGTTGTGCAAATGAAAGATTTTGTCGACCTTCATTGCCCATGAAAGGTACTATTCGGGATCGTTGCTTCCATTGAACTTGGGCATGGTGAACTTTAGCTTCCTGTAGCGTTGCTCTTTATTGTGTTGGGGTCAGGGATGATGACGCCCATGTCGTTGATGGTTGTCAAGCTCGTCTTGCTCTTGGTGAGGAGGGTTGTCAACCTCATGTTTCTCATGTCGTGGAGGATTTCCATTGTTTTCATTCTCTTGATGAACTTGATGTTGTTGGCGAGCTTGTGTAGGAGCTTATCGAGCTCGAGGAGGAACTTGAGGAACTTGACGATGCACGCGAGCTTGAAATCTTCGTTCGTGAGCTTCTTCATGAAGTGCTTCCTCTTGTTCACGGGCTTGTCGACCTCGGTTGGCTATGGCTTGACATGAATCTTGGAGGGCGTGTTGCGTCTCAAGTGCTTGTGCTTCACGAAGTTGTTGTTCTTGACATTGTGCCTCAGCATCTTGTGCATCTTGGTGTAGACACGCTCGCTCTTCCTCTTCATGTTGGTGTTGTCGTTGCCATTCTCGTGCTAGTGCAACAGCCTCTTGGATTTTACATTGTTGGTTCTCTTGAGAGATGGTGTTGCGTAGAGGATTGAGGCTTGATTGACGATCGTTGCATGCGGTACGACGGAGAGTGTTTGATGTCGGTGTACTTGAGCCGGAGAGGGTGAAGTCGGAGTGGCGACTTGAACGGCTCCTTATTGAAGAGGACGAAGTGGAAGAAGAGCGGTTGAGCAACAAAGTGGGAATCTCGTCCATCCTTGCGTCATTCTCTTGCTTGTGATCATCGAGCTTGTGGTCGAAGTAGTCCCTTTTACGTTGCTCGAAGAGTCACAAGTCGGCGGCGAGGTTGTCGATGCATTCACTCATTGCTTGTTGCTCTTGATGCAAAGCACGTTGTGCACCAAAGAGGTGACTCTTGGTGACGTAGGAGTTTATGTCGTCGTTGTGCTCAATGAAGAGTGGGTAGGTAGAAGTACTTGGCCTATCCATCATTCCAAGAAAATAGCACAATTGGTACTAGTTCTTATCGGTAGAAAGAGAAGAACGAATACCAAGTGTACCTTGACCGAAGTTGAAGGTGGATCAATGATCACTCCAATGTAGGACAAGGAAATAGCACAATTGGTACTAGTTCTTGTCGGTTTCTCACACCTACACAAGTAAAAGCTTATGGTGGAGCTTGGTTAGGATGGTGGCACAAAATTTGATGCAATTGTAAGTGAGATTCAATAACGTTGGAAAAGATTCGCAAGTTTGCAATGCAACATGTAGACCAAGCAATGTAAGGTAAATGGAAATACACACGCAAAAAGATAAGTGGGGTTGTGCAACCAAGGATGAGCCAAAATATGGAATCCACGAAAATGCACTTATTGCCCAACACTAGAGAGATGCTAGTACAATTGCACAATAGGCGGATACAAAGAACTTGTGCACAGCCTACTTAGCAAAAATGTAACGACTTCTATCCCAAGTATGCTCTATGCAAGGTGTTTCTATGATATGATCCAAGATGATCTAGTATGACAATCTTAATGTTGTATGATGCTATGGTTCTTGCTTAAAAGCTCTTTGCTTATATTTCCCTTTTGCTTAAAAAGCTTGTTTGGCTCTTTGTTATTTGAGATCTTTTCTCATGCAATGCTTCACGAACCAAGATAGCAATTGTGTATGCGATGAAAACTTTGTGACACAAGAGATGATACCAAGATATGCACCAATGATGTATGTATGCTATGGGAATTATGATCACTAATGTGCACAAATCTCGTTGCCGGCAATACTCAAAAGCTAGTCTCGATGGGTAAGCACGGGAAGAACTACACGTGGGCGTGGTGGATGAGGTGAAATTCGTCGAATCCGGGCGATTTCGTGGGTGGAAATGGTGGAGATAAGGGGCAAAAGCTAGATCCACTCAAAACAAAGCAAATCCACGGATCCAAACCAACAAAATTTCAACACTAAGAAATCACAAAAAAATGGGGGCTATTTTTGTGGGGAATTTTCGAATTAGGGACAAAATCAACAAAAACAAGGCTAGAAACACAACGGGAGGCTCCAAAATCATGATCAACGTGGCTCTAGATACCAAGATGATGTAGGGTGGAACCCTATGTGTCTGATCTTTCACAAAAGGATCGGATCCCGTGATGAACACGAAGAACACGAGGGGAAACACGAGGGTAAACACGAGGGGAAACACGATAGAAACACTAAACCAACAAGAAATAGTCACACATATGCTAGATCCTCGAGTACATAAGAGATCACACGATCCACGGTCAACTAGGGACGATACAAAGGTAACGATCTTCTCCGTGAGGAGGTCTTGAATCCACAAGGGGATCTTCCCATAAAGGGGTCTTGAATTCAAAGGATCTAATCCGAAGAGGGGCCGCAGTCTCTCTCGTGGAGTAGATCCGATGTGGATGAGCAATGCTCTATCTCCGAATATGAGCTAAACCAATGCTAACCCTAACTAGGATGAATAGGAGGTCTATTTATAGCCTTAGTGCAAATGGGGGGCAAAACGAGGGGGTACTTGGGCTTCGGGCCCGAAACTGGACATAGCCAGGTACCGGACATCCGCTGGGGACCGGTCGTCCGGTGAGTCATGGGCGGCCGGACGTCCGGTGGTTGCCGGTCGTCCGCTCGTTCTGGCTCGGATGTTGGTGTAGTGGATTTCTGGAGGAGGCCGGTCGTCCGGTGCCGCCGGTCGTCTGCTCATTTGGCTCGGGTACAGGGGCACCGGTCGTCCGGTCCGGGCCGGACGTCCGCTCGCTGGGGCTCGGCTGTTGCTTCAGGCTCCATGCATCCGGTCCCGATCGGTCGTTCGGTGGCTGGGATTTCTTCTGCAGCTCTTCTTCTTCTCTGTCTTCACGTCCATCTTCCTCTTCTTCTTCTCCTTGCTCCTTAGCTTCTTCATGGCCAACTCCGTGATACCTGAGTATGCACAATGTCTCCGTTTGAGGTAGTAGCCATGACTCATGTGTATCAAAGTGGAAGTGTGAGAGGAGAGATGTCACCTCAGTTTCGAGAGCTCTTGCAAGTGCTCATGTCATGGGTCCGCTAGGCTCTTGGTGAGACGATGGTTGGTCCATGGGGATGACCTTGGGATGCTCCGCATCAGATCCAGGAACTTCCGAAGCTCGAATGGCAACGGCAAGCCACGGCGCAATAAAAACAAGCGTCAAAATAATAATGAAGAAATGCAAGACACGGCGGTCAACATCGGATTCAGCGGCTCCAAACCCGGTCAACAGAAAAAGGCATTCAAGGCAAACAAAGACGGACCATCCAATCTAGACAAGATATTGTATTTGCCTGGCAAATTCATGGCACCCCCGACAAACCAGGCAATCATACCAATAGAACCTGTTGGGTCTTCAAACAAGCCGACAAGCTTAATGCCGAACACAAGGGGAAGGGGCCACCCAGTGATAGTGATGACAAGGAGACTCGCCAACAAAACACCGGGGGAGAGAAGCAATTTCCCCCCGAGGTAAAAATAGTAAACACGGTATACGTGACACATCCCTACAGGGAAGCGCAAATGCGCACTACGAGACGCCTACGCCATAGAGCCGGTCGCCCCAAAAATTTAGCCAATGGGCGGCCTGCCTGAGATCTTTTGATCGCAAAGACCACCCAGCCAGTATCCGTCACAAAGGTTCGGCAGCTATGGTCCCGACCCAATTATCGACGGGTTCCATCTCACGAAAGTCCTTATGGATGGCGGTAGTAGCCTTAATCTACTCTACCAAGACACTGTCCGCAAAATGGGCATTGATCCTTCACGAATCAAGCCCACCACAACTACCTTCAAGGGAGCAGTACCCGACATAGAAGCTCACTGCACGGGTTCAATTACATTGGAAGTCGTTTTCGGCTCGCCGAACAACTTCTGGAGAGAAGGCTTGACCTTCGATATTGCCCCGTTCCGCAGTAGCTACCATGCACTGCTCGGGCATACCGCTTTCACTTGTTTTAATGCGGTCCCACACTACGCCTATCTAAAGCTTAAGATGCCCGGTCCATGCGGCATCATCACGATAAACAGAAACACGGAACGCTCCCTCCGTACATAGGAACATACTACGGCTACTGCAGCCGAAGTACAAAGCGACCTCATGAAGCCGCGTATCTCATCGGCCATCAAGCCGCCGATCTCTATTAAATAGGACCGATTAATCTCAGAGCTGGATTAGCAGTTTGGCCTCCGTCGTTCGCCTCATATAGCCGTGAAGTTTGCACCGCACATACATAATTATGCACTTAAAATACCTTGGTCATCGGTAGAGGCACAATACGGACATGCCTACAATGCGGTCCGCACTCACATAGCTCTTCCCCCTTTTTCTAACTATTTTTTATCTTTTACCATGGGTGACTCAAAGCCTGGTCATCCTACGGGTTCTTTCTGAGTTCGGCTTCGTATAGATAATCAAAGACTATTCCTGCCAAGGAGTCCTTTTGCCGAGGCAAGGCAACACAGATGTGTGACAGGAGGTCCAAATGATTTTTGTAGACCGCACTCTTTATTCCAAACCTGTAAAGTGCCTTTTTCCTCAGCCCTCAACCCCCGGCATGTTAAATAGTCTGGGTAGTGGCATTATAATCTGAAAGATTGCGTTTGACGTGTCAATCAAATTCCAGTGAACATAGTCCGTATTTACTATTTAGTTTGTCTAAGAACTGGATTTGGCTGCTTCGGTTGTTTCACGCATGCACCTTGGCACAAATTGCACTACTAGGAAAAGGGCTATAGATAATATGGACACTAATGGCGCACCACACATGTGGTGGGCAACTACTATATACTAATGGTGCACCATATGTTGGTGCGCCATTAGTGTCCAAATACTAATGGCGCACCACATCAACGATGCGCCAGTAGAATTTTTTTTTCAAAAATACTAATGGCACATCAAGGGATAGTGCGCCATTACTAGTTTTAACTAGTAATGGCGCACCAGCAAGAGATGCGCCATTGCTATCTATACGTATGGCACACCCCTACCAGTGCGCCATTGCTATCACCCCTTATCCCCTCCCCCTCGTCACATTCTCTCCCCTCACCTTCCTCCTGACACACCCACCCACCTCCCTCGACTTCGATTTAGATCGGGAAGCCCCGGCCGCCCGCCTCTTCCTCTCCCTCCTGACCACGGCGAGCCCCCTACCCCCTCCCTCACACCAGATCCAGGGCATGGAGCCATGGTGAGCTCCTTCCCCAACCCTCCCCACCGGATCCAGAGGAGAGCTGGTGACCACGTCCTCCGGTGACGGCGTTGCTCCGGGGTGTGGAGGCCACCGAGTTGCAGGAGGAGGAGCTCCCCGCCACCCCAAGGCCCCAGATGCAGCCGCCACGGCCATAGCCGTGGTCGGGCTGCGGCAACTAGTAGTGGAACGCCACCTTCTCCACCACAAAGCACGCCTCCTTCCACCTCTCACCGCTGCGTCCAACCTAAATCCGGCAGCAGCAGAGGATCCCCTCCAAATCTGAGGAGCATCTGACGCACGCGTAAGTGCCTTGTCTTCTTCCTCCTCCTCTGCTGCTTCTTCTTCTTCTTCTTCCCCTGATCTGATGTGTTCGTCCGTGCGTGTGGTTGTGTACAGGCAATGCAGTTGAAGGAAGGGGGCGGGCAATGGACAAGCTGCTCCGACACGAACCATGTAGATTGGTCTCACACGGCCAGGCCCGCCAGAGGAGCCTCTCTAGCGATGGTGATCCGACAAGGAAGGATTCCTTCCGCTTGCAACTATACAGCCAGGCCACATGAACTGCAAGTAAAACTGCACGGTCAAACCTAATAATTTGATTAAAACTGCAGTAGCAGCAACAGCATAAAGCAATCCCTTTTATATCTTCAGCTTATATTGTATGAGGTGTACTAATGAACAAGTTTTGTTCACCCACTCATTCTTGTTTCAGCTTCACCACTTTTGTTGGTGGTGCATAATCACAACCACCACCAGCAGACACTTGTTGGACCTACCCTCAAACTAGTTCCACAAATATGCCTCACTGTACCATCCTTGTACAGCAGTGCCAAATTAGTCCAGTCATGCCAATTTCAGTATCATACTGAAGATACTGATTTCTATATGATTTAGCCAATCGAAATTCACATTAGATTGTGCCTATCTCGCTGAAGCTGTCAGTCTGAAAAACAGTTTACTGAAGTGCAGTTGATCGGCTTCAATTTGGACTTAGGACACTATAATAACTTCAGCCAATCTGCCGCATCAGTTACGAATGGTTTCATTAGATAATAATGAGTAAGTGAAGAAGTTGAATGGAAATAGTCGATATTTGCATTGTGGCTATTGGATTAATCAGCCTATGTAGTATGTACAGATGCTTAGAAGGTGATCCAAAGTTTAGTTGGTTGTCGAAGAAGAATAAATTCATAAGTCAAATGTGCAAAATTAGTCCAGTCATCTCAATTTCAGGTTCATAGAGAAGATACTGATTTCTATATATGATTTAGCCAATTGAAATTCACACTGCACGGTGCCTGTCTCACTGAAGTTGTTAGTTACTTGGTCTGAAAAATTGTGTACTGAAATTGTTGGCCTGAAAACACTTTACTAAAACTGCAGCGAATCTGCTTCAGTTAGGACTTAGGATTTGACAATAAGTAAGCATGCAAACTGATGGCTTTAATTTGATGCTAACGTGCTTTCATTCAAATGATTCGGCTCTTCAGTTTAATATAATATGCCACTAATGGAAAACTTTGGAACTTATAAAAATCTAAATAAACCCAGCCCACCTCATATAGAAGATAATTTCTACTGAATTTTTTTAGCCTACTTTAATATTGTTTTTAGTATCTTTTTTCTGCACCTTTTTCTTTCAGTTCTCAGTGCTGCTGCCCCATGAACACATTTTTTTAATTTGACTGTACATTCAAATGAATCGTTTGTTAAGTATACACTCCAAAATTCAGTTAACACTAGCCTAACTGAAATTTTTGTTTCTGAATTTTTAAACTCACTTTATATTTAGTTTATAAATTAACAGTAGCTTCAAAATTAAGTATCATTCGCATGGATCAACTGTTATTTTCTTTTGTGGAGGATAAAGTTCAGATCATGAATAATGGCATTACAAGTGAACTTGGCACAATTACACATGTCCTGAACCTCATAGAATCTGACACTAGCAAGTCTTCATTGGCATGCAAGTACTACTTCTACATTGTCATGCCAGAAACAATTAATTTGACATGTATCATTGGTACTGCTAAAACATTTCATTCATGTTTCAACAAATTTGGTGAAGACCACTTCATATGTATTTTGCATATATGAATTATCTCCTGTTGCTTTCTAAGATGTTAGTTCTTTCAGTTCTAGCCCTCCTATCTTTAATTCCTGGCTGCTGGACTACCTGCAGGACAACGAGTTCATCTGCGGCAGCTATCGCTGTGAGCAGTCCGTCCACGACGCGCTCCGCAACGTCTTCGCCGGGCACAATGAGATCCTCAACGTCTGGAAGTAAGTCACCGGCCATCTGTTTCCTGATGAATTTTCTTTCTACCTCAATGTGATCGGATCTGACTAGTACGTTCAGATTTACTCTTGTTTTCTTTTCAAATAGTACTAGTAGTCTATATTCCAGCTGTGCGACTACCTGTAGCCACTTGAACTGATGAGAATTCTTCAAGCCTACCTATAGCCACTTGAACAAATGTCTATCTCAGATCTGCTCATCTAAAAAATCCAAGTGGAGTAGTATACTAGTAGTATAGTATAATAATATTATCAAAAGGTAAATGCCCTGATTATTTAGCTCTGTCAGGTAAATACTCGTCGAAAGTGGGCTCCTATCAAAATTCATTTCCATTATAATCTTACTCATACAATATTCACACCATGTAATTCTAGAAATATATGCTCATATCTAGTTCTGCATAAAAAATGACAGTATTGACATGTTATAAATAGTTTGTTTGTGTTTCTATTTATTTTGTTACATTTTGCAGGGATAAAGTGAAGAAAAAGAAGAAAAGATTACTAGAAGATTAGTTTTAGGATTTTCTTTTATTTCCTTGCAATTTTCCTTTTATTGGAAAATTGTAAAGACATTGTAATATTCTTACTATAATAAAAATTATGATTCTATTTCATTTTTTGTTTTTAAATTATTTTTCCTTATATGCTGTTTTCTGTAAATTTAGATTTTTTTGTTTTCCAAATACATTACTAGTGGCGCATTTAAGCCCTTATTAGTGGCGCACCTTCCTTTATTACTAGTGGTGCACCTATAAGGTTATTAGTGGCGCACCTGGAGGGAATACCAGTGGAGCACCGAATGGTATACTAATGGCGGACCACATGGTGCGCCATTAGTATATGGTATACTAATGGCGCACCTGTGGTGCGCCATTAGTATATAATACTAGTGGTGTGGTACTAGTGGCGCACTAGTAGTGCGCCATTAGTAGGCAAAACTGGTGCGCCACTAGTAGGCCTTTTCCTAGTAGTGTTGCCAGGGGCTTGATATGGCAACATATGAGTTGTGGACAAGTCCGAATAGCTTTATAGCATACTTCGGCGTCACGAGTTTGGCCTTATATGCATTAGCTCTGAATCATGTCTTTGGTCAATAGTTGGGTTACCCGGCTCCTGTGCTTACTACCTTACGTTCCGCTCTATCGGCTAGGGTAGTAAAGGGAGAACTACTGCGACTGTGTCCTGGTTTATCTGGATGAGCACCTCAGTAGAGAAAGCCGAAAATTGACTATCATGATGCGGCGAGAGCTGGTCAACCACTCAATGACTTATCAGAATCTTTCGCGATTCCTTTCGTATTACAAGAAGGACCATTCTTCTGGTAACCTAAGTAACGCATCGTATTCGGATAACCACGTACATACCAGGGGCTATATCGTAGACCCACCATCAAACTCCTATGGCTAAGTGAAAGTGTTAAAGCCCTATAGTCTGATTGCCTAGTTCACTGCATTGACACCTCCTTCATGGACCAAGACGTTGGGTCAAGAGTGATCAAGTGCTTTTGCAAACACCCCTGTATTATATGCGAGGGGGCCGAAGCCGACGACTGGTAAACTTTCAGATTATACAAAAAACGGCCGCATAGGAGGAACCAAAACTTTCAGGCAAAAAGCATAGCCTATAATATATCATTGTTTTTACAATTTCGGTACAATCACTCGAATATCATATCCTTTGAGCACTGACCCTCTATCAAGCGGGCGCCCTCTAGGACATCCTCGAAATAATGCTCCGGCGTGTGATGGTCCTTGCCCCAGGTGGACTCTTTGCTGCAATATCGGTGGCCTTCATCTTCGCCTAGTACGTCTTGACGCATGCAAGGGCCATCCGTGCACCTTCAATGCACATTGAACGCTTAACAGCGTTGATACACGGCACCACATCAACAAGTCGCCACACCAAAATGAAATAACTCTTCAGAATTGGCTCAGTCGGCCACAACCGGACAACGACGTCCTTCATCGCAGATACAAATATTTTGTGTTGCTCGACCCACTAGGCCATCTGTTCGTTCAGCAATAGCGGACGCTTTGGCATGCTGAATTGCGACCAAAAAAGCTTCTTCGTTGCATGTCCTTCTTGCGCTTGGAAAAACTACGCCGCATCGGAGACACGCTTCGGCAAGTCCAAGAATGCGTCTGGAGAACTCCACATTTGATTAAGCGGGGCATACTTCAGGTCGCCAAATTTAGTCTGTAACAAGAAGGGCTTACCAGCCGCTATCTCCCCAGCTTGCCGGATCTCCTCCCGAGCAGCTCTAGACTCGGACCATGCTTCTCTCGCCTCCTGTAAGGCCTTGTCGAGATCGGACGTTTTGACTTTGTTATATATCCTTTTCGAGGAATTCACATCGGACAGTGGCATCATTTAGCTCGCGCACCATGGTAGATATTCTCTCCTCGCACTGGCGCCGAGCATCATGTTCGGCCTTTAATTCAGTAGCTGCCTTCTTGGCAACCACATTACTCATCCTGGCTTGCTCCTTGGCTCGGACAAGCTCAGCCCGAAGGGTCTCAACCATGGCAGCACTATCTGCAATTATGCATATCTTAGTATATAAATCTCAGCTTCATGCTCATATTATTATACATACATATACTGACTGCCCCAAACCATACCTTGCGCCTCGTCGAGCTGCCTGTTAATAAGCGTGATGTCGTCATCTGCCACATCAAGTTTCTGCTTCAGACCTGCAACCTCCATAGCATGGGCAGTCACCATGGATGAAACAACCTGTGTTCTAATTAATTATATTATTTCCTAGGCATATCTTTTTTTGATCCTCTGATCGCCTCCTTTTGGATGCCAACCAGAGTCTCAGGGGCTACTAGCTATACATAGGTGCATTTCTGCACGTAGAGTGCAATTGAAAATATTACATTGCATACCTTGAAGCCTCTTAGAAGGCCTGTGAAGGCTTCATTCAATCTGCTTCTCATGGGCATAATCCTCTCAACTATCATACCAATTAAGGTATGATGTTCCTCTGAGATGAACGCATGTCGCAACATGTCCATCAATGTATCCGGTGCCTCCCGATTCCTGGAAGCGTCGGTGGTAGTGCGGACTCCATTTGAAGGGATATGTTTACTAGATCCTAGAGTCATCTCCAGCTGTAAACTGGATAGTCCGAGGCCTTTATTGTTGGTCCCCGAAGGGGCCGCATGCCTCGGACCCTGTACTACCGAAGTATCACCTTCAGGCATGGTCTTCATTGTCCCTCACACCACTTGTTGATTGGGAGAAATCCTCCGGGACGACACCTCAAAGTCGTCCACCCTATTGGGCGAGAAGGTCTGTGGAGGCGTCTCACTTTCCATAATCTCCGGAAGAAGATCCCCTGAGGAGGAGGACTGTTGAGGAAGAATGTGTGCCGGACTGCAAACATATATTTTAGATGTTACCCTTGTAAGTGGAAAGGAACGTGATATGTTTAGGACACCCTTGTTCACTTACGATTCGGCTAAGGGCTTGTCCTTACGGAGGAAATGCGCGACAACATCGTCTTCCAAACCCGAACTGCCTGGCAAGGACATCTTCCCTCGCTTAGGAGCCTTTACCCCGAAATCTTCAGAGGCGGTCCTCTTCTTCCCGTGGGGGGAAGGGATATCAGCTTCTCCTTCTCTTTTGTCTTTGAAAGAGGTGAGGGAATCTTGGATTAGGGGGTCCTCGGACAGCCAGACAGTATCCTTTGGCCGGACTGTTGGACTATGAAGATACAAGATTGAAGACTTCGTCCCGTTCCGGGTGGGACTCTCCTTTGCGTGGAAGGCAAGCTTGGCAAATCGGATATGTAAATCTCCTCCCTTGTAACCGACTCTGTGTAACCCTAGCCTCCTCTGGTGTCTATATAAACCAGAGGGTTTAGTCCGTAGGACAGCAACAATCATAATCATAGGCTAGCTTCTAGGGTTTAGCCTCTACGATCTCGTGGTAGATCAACTCTTGTAATACTCATATCATCAAGATCAATCAAGCAGGAAGTAGGGTATTACCTCCATCGAGAGGGCCCGAACTTGGGTAAACATTGTGTCCCCCCGCCTCCTGTTACCATCCGCCTTAGACGCACAATTCGGGACCCCCTACCCGAGATCCGCCGGTTTTGACACCGACATTGGTGCTTTCATTGAGAGTTCTACTTTGTCGTCAACATAAGGCTTCATGGCTCCTTCGATCATCGGCAATGATGTGATCCAGGGTGAGGTTTTTCTCCTCGGATAGATTTTCGTATTTGGCGGCTTCGCACTGCGGGCCAACTTGCTTGGCCATCTAGAGCAGATCGAGAGCTATGCCCCTGGCCGTCAGGTCGGGTTTGGAAACATAAACTATATCACCGACATCCATGGAGACTTGATCTTCGACAGATTCGAGCCCGTGACAGGTGCGCTGCATAGTCACGAGGAGTATGATTTAGCCCTGCCGCCGGACAATGTTCGGGAGATCACACGGGGGGCAACTTCGGCCCTTGATCCGGAGCAGATCGCGCCATCCGAGGACGGGTGGATGGACCCCACCATGGAGGCCGCACACTCAGCGGCGATAGAGCCGAATACTGACTTCACCTCCTATGAGACCTGTTTTGCCGGACCCTTTGATTCGTCCCCGGCCACGGGCTCCGAACCGCCTGCGTCCGTGCCTATCGAATCTGATTGGGCACCGATCATGGAGTTTTCCTCCGCGGATATCTTTCAGCACTCACACTTGGGCGACATGCTATATTCATTAAGGTCTCTCTCCTTGTCGTGGTATTCTCACGGGGGGTGCAAGATGACATATGCCACAAGGTGGCTTCGTGTGAGGGCAAGACTGCTGCCGGAATATCCAGGGACGGGTATGCGAGTAGCACGTGCTAGTTTACCCAAGTTCGGGGCTCTCCGGGGAGATAACACCCCTACTCCTGCATGTCTAAGTATATCTGGTGTGTATATTTGGTACAGAGTGCTCCTGGAGCTGTATCTAAGCTCAGTGCCATAGGCATCTAGCTTTGCATATGTATGTGGCATGGTGGCCGTTGCCTCTGGCCATATGGGTGTGCTTGGGCATACTTGCCCGCGGGAGTGGATGGATGGGTGGCTAGCTAGCTCTCTTGCTAGCTAGCTTGCTTGTGGGTGTGTGCGTGAGAGTTCATCCCGGATGGATGGATGTATGTCCATATATAGGCATAGCTAGCTTAGAGAGTAAGCTCTGTGGAGGCATGGGCAAGGCATGGTGGGGTGTCATGCTTGTCCCCTGGGTCACTTCATAAATAGTGCCAGGGGACAAGTGACACTGTACATGATGGCTAGGGTGACACATGAATAGTGTCGGGTACGTCCGTCACGTCGGGGTCACGTCAGGCTGCAGTTGACTTTAGGCAGCCGGCCTGGTGGAGCAGTCGGCAGCCAGCAGCCGGCCTGGTGGAGCAGTCGGCATCCAGCAGCCGACCTGGTGGAGCAGTCGGCAGCCAGCAGCCGGCAGGAGCGGCCGGGATGTCAGCAGCCAGTAGTCGGCCTGGTGGAGCAGTCAGCAGCCAGCAGTCGGCCTGGTGGAGCAGTCAGTATCCAGCAGCCGGCCTGGTGGAGCAGCAGGTAGCCAGCAGCCAGCAGGAGCGGCCGGGAAGTCGGCAGCCAGCAGTCGGCCTGGTGGAGCAGTCAGCAGCCAGCAGTCGGCCTGGTGGAGCAGTCAGCAGCCAGCAGTCGGCCTGGCGCGCGAAGCAGAGGCGAGCCAGGGTGGCCGCGGGCGATGTGGACACGGACGGGGGAGCGGCAGCAGACCGGGAGGCCGCCGGCTCGTGCGCTGGCAACGAGCGGGCGCAGAGGTCTCCCGCAGTCAACAGGTGAAACCAGACAAGCTGCGTAGCAGGCCTAGCGCATGACCATTGTACAACCACTGTCCAGGAATTATACGGTGATTATCTGGCTTGGGTATGGCCATAGTCTGGGATGTGCATGGCTATGGTTTGATGTGTGTTGGCTAATGGTTTGACCATTGTTGAATTGAATCTAGCTAGCTTGCATCGACGGTATATGGAGGAGCAAATGCACGTGTCGGCCGGAGCAAGGTGCAACATTGAGGAAAGCAGACGCGAGCGTCGCGTGGATGGATGCGGCCAACCGAAGCGAGGTCCCTCGCGCGGCGCGCGCGCAGACGGACGGTCGGCATTGCGGTGGTGATGACGAAGATGGCAAGGCCGACGGCGAAGACGCGCCGCCCTCCACGGCCACTCTGGGGGCGTGTCGATGTCGAGCCCCCGGCCGCTACTAGAGAGACGACGGCGACGTCGCGGCGGAGATGACAAAGACGGTCCCGCCCAGACTGCGAAACCAGCAGCAGAGTAGTAGCATAGTACTGCCCCACGGTGGGCGAAATGTCGTGGTATTCTCACGAGGGTGCAAGACGACATATGCCACAAGGTGGATTCGTGTGAGGGCAAGACTGTTCCCGGAATATCCAGGGACGGGTATGCGAGTAGCACGCGCTAGTTTACCCAGGTTCGGGGCTCTCCGGAGAAATAACACCCCTACTCCTGCATGTTTGAGTATATCTGGTATGTATATCTGGTACAGAGTGCTCCTGGAGCTGTATCTAAGCTCAGTGCCATAGGCATCTAGCTTTGCATATGTATGTGGCATGGTGGTCGTTGCCTCCAGCCATATGGGTGTGCTTGGGCATACTTGCCCATGGGAGTGGTGGATGGATGGCTAGCTAGCTTGCTTGTGGGTGTGTGCGTGAGAGTCCATCCCGGATGGATGGATGTGTGCCCATATATATAGGCATAGCTAGCTTAGAGAGTAAGCTATGTGGTGGCATGGGCAAGGCATGGTGGGGTGTCATGCTTGTCCCCTGGGTCACTTCATAAATAGTGCTAGGGGACAAGTGATACTGTACATGATGGCTGGGGTGACACGTGAACAGTGTCGGGTACATCCATCACATCGGGGTCGCGTCAGGATATAGTTGACTTCGGGCAACCGGCCTGGTGGAGGTGTCGGCAGCTAGCAGCCGGCCTGGTGGAGCAGTTGGCAGCCAGCAGTCGCCAGGAGCGGCTGAGACGTCGGCAGCCAGCAGTCGGCCTGGTGGAGCAGTCAGCAGCCAGCAGTCGGCCTGGTGGAGCAGTTAGCAGCCAGCAGTCGGCCTGGTGGAGCAGCAGGCAGCCAGCAGCCAACAGGAGCGGCCCGAAAGTCGGCAGCCAGCAATCGGCCTGGTGGAGCAGTCAGCAGCCAGCAGGCGGCCTGGTGGAGCAGTCAGCAGCCAGCAGTTGGCCTGGTGGAGCAGTCAGCAGCCAGCAGTCGGCCTGGTGGAGCAGTCAGCAGCCAGCAGTCGGCCTGGTGGAGCAGTCAGCAGCCAGCAGTCGGCCAGGTAGTTGGACTGAGGGGCTTTGCTAGCCCCGATGTCTTGAATTATTGTATCTCCGTCTTCGGGGTAGCCGTGTCCAATTACTTTGACACTCCTTGTCAGGAGACCCTTGGCCGAACTATGTCTTGCTTGAGTGGGAAGTGGACGACAAAGAAATTTACTCCCCACCCACCACCCACTTAATAGCCACTGTCGATGACTTAACCAACATGCTTGATTTCGGCTTCGAAGACATCAACGGTATGGCCGACGATGCATGAGAAGAACAGGAACCACCGCCCACAGGGCGCTGGACAACCACCTCATCATATGATATATACATGGTGGACACCCCCAAAGAAAGCGATGGCAATAAGGTAATGTAGGATAATCCCCTCGAGGAGCAATCTAAGCACCGGCGTCATCAGCTCCGCTCTAAGCCCCGCCATAGCAAAAGTAGCGATACCGGCACAAGAGACAATAATGCTGCGGATAGTGCCGAAGACGAAGACAATCCCCTCCAGCCAGGCTTTGAGCGGGGGGATGGGCAAGCTATCCCTAAGGAACAGGCGACAGACGGAGAATCAGAGGATGACAATTACATGCCCCTCTCCGATGATGAGGTGGGCCTCGGTGAAGAAGAATTTATCGTGCCTGAGGACCCCGTCGAGCAGGAGCGCTTCAAGCACCGGCTTATAGCCATAGCAAAAAGCCTGAAGAAAAAGCAACAACTGCTTCAAGATGATCAAGATCTGCTAGTGGATAAATGGACCAAGGTCCTGGCGGTCGAGGAGTACGAACTTGAGCGCCCAACAAAAAGTTACCCAAAGCGCAAGTTGCTACCCCAACTCGAGGAGGAAGCATTAAAGCCTACGCCACCAGCGTATGATGCGGCTGACCGACCACCTCATGGCCGAGACAAAGCGGCATATCAACCCGAAGTCCAGCCCGCACCCCGTTGCCAGTCAAACAAAAACACCGAGGCCCGGGGCAATACACAGGACCTGCGAGAAGTATTGGAAAACAAAGCAGGACATGCAAGATCTATATACGGATCACAGGGGTGCGCCCCAACGCGTGACGACGACCATCACGCCAGATATACTAAAAGCAAATCCGGCCGGGCCGAATACAGCAGACAAGACTCGTATGAACTGCATCGTGACATAGCCCAGCACAGAGGCACCGCACACCCCCTATGCTTCACTGATGAAGTAATGGATCATGAATTCCCAGAAGGTTTTAAACCCGTTAACATTGAATCATATGATGGTACAACAGGCCCTGCGGTATGGATCAAAGATTTCCTCCACATCCACATGGCCTGCGGTGATGATCTACATGCCATCAAGTACCTCCCATTAAAACTCAAAGGACCTGCTCGACATTGGCTCAATAGCCTGCCGACAAACTCCATTGGCAGTTGGGAGAATTTCGAAGATGCATTCCTTGACAACTTCCAGGGTACTTATGTGCGACCACCGAATGCAGATGACTTGAGTCACATAACCCAACAGCTAGGGGAATTAGCCAGGAAATTTTGGACTCGGTTCCTAACTAAAAAGAACCAAATTGTCGGCTATACGGATGCCGAGGCCTTAGCGGCATTTAAGCATAACATCTGCGACGAGTGGCTCGCCCGACACCTCGGCCAAGAGAAGCTGAAGTCCATGGCAGCCCTCACGACCCTCATGATCCGCTTTTGTGCGGGCGAGGATAGCTGGCTAGCTCGCAGCAACAACACATCAAGAAATCCTGGCAATTCAGATGCTAAAGATAGCAATGGCAGGCCACGTCACAACAGAAACAAGCGCCACAGCAACGGCGACAACGCCGAAGACACGACAGTTAATGCCAGATTCAGTGGCTCTAAATCCGGTCAGCGGAAAAAGCCGTTCAAGAAAAGCAATCAGGGCCCGTCCAGCTTGGACCGCATACTCGATCGTTCGTGTCAAATTCACGGCACCCCCGATAAACCAGCCAACCACACCAACAGAGAATGCTGGGTGTTCAAACAGGACGGCAAGTTGAATGCCGAAAACAAGGAAAAGGGGCTGCATAGCGACGACGAGGAGGATCCCCGGCATCCGAACACAGGAGGACAGAAGAAATTTCCTCCCCAAGTGAAAACGGTAAACATGATATACGCAACCCATGTTCCCAAGCGGGAATGGAAGCGTGCACTGAGGGACGTCTATGCGATGGAGCCAGTCGCCCCAACGTTCAACCCATGGTCTTCTTGTCCGATCACCTTCGATCGCAGGGACCACCCCACCAGTATCCGTCACGGTGGTTCTGCTGCATTGGTCCTTGACCCCATCATTGATAGATTTCACCTCACTCGAGTCCTTATGGACGGTGGCAGCAGTCTGAACCTGCTCTATTAGGATACAGTGCGTAAAAAATGGGTATGGACCCCTCGAGGATCAAACCCACCAAAACCACCTTTAAAGGTGTCATCCCGGGTGTAGAGGCCTGTTGCACAGGCTTAATCACAATGGAAGTGGTCTTTGGATCTCCAGACATCTTCCGAAGCGAGGAGTTAATCTTCGATATCGTCCCCTTCCGTAGTGGCTATCACGCACTGCTTGGACGAACCGCATTCGCCAGATTCAATGCGGTACCACATTATGCATACCTCAAGCTCAAAATGCCAGGACCTCGCGGGGTTATAACAGTTAATGGAAACACAGAACGCTCGCTCCGCACGGAGGAGCACACTATGGCCCTCACAGAAGAAGCGCAAAGCAGCCTTATGAGGCAAACCGCCAATTCGGCGAACAAGACCCCGGACACCTTCAAGCGAGTCCGGAGTACCCTTCAAGTGGATCGCCAGGCACATTTAGAGCTCGCCTAGCAATTCGGCCTCCGTCCTAGTCCCAGTCAAGCAGCGGCATTTGCGTCGCGCGTACATAATTATGCACTCAAGATACCATGGGCATAGGCGGAGGCACGGCCATGGCACGGCCCACAATATGGTTCAACCACTTCAGGACCCGTATACCTTTAATAGTTTCTTCCTTTCAGGCCCCTATTCTCTGAAGGCCCTCTCCGATCGTCTGATTATCGGACCCGTCACGGGAAGGAAACACAAAGGAAACAAGAAGCTTTGACGTACAAGGGAATCCTCAGGTGGTCTCTGTTAACGATCGATATACCTATTTTGCATACCCACACAGAGCTTGACCCTAGATAGGACATGTCAAATAGTCCTATTTTTTACTTATTGCACTACATATATGCATACGCTTTGACGTATCATTTAAATACCAATGTACAACATTAGCTCATTCTCGCATTCCTTTATATTTTTTCCCTGTCTACTTATTTACGACAAATCGCACCCATACATTCTGATACGACCAGTGCACCAGGGGTTCAGTGTACCCCATAACACGGCATGAAAAGTCTGAACACATTCGACAGTGTGGCACCCCGAACTTATAGCATTATATGCATCAGCTCCGAATCATGTCTTGGATCAATAGTTGGGTTTGCCCGGCTCCCATGTTTTGGTACCTTACGTTCCGCTATATCAGCTAAGGTAGCACTGGGAGAACTACTGCGATTGTGTCCCGGTTCTTCCGGATGAGCACCTTAGTAGAGAAAGCCGAAAACTGACTGTCATGATGCGGCGAGAGTTGGTCGTTGTTTGAGAGGTCTCAAATCCTTAAAGATTTTTTCCGCTTCGGGCGAGGAGTCGGCCTTGTCCGATTTAGGCATATATAGCGCCCCAAGTTTGGCCTTCCGAATACTAGGGGCATCGCCAAAATTTAAAATTGTAGACTTCTATGGCTAAGTGAGAATGATGAAGCTTTATAGTCCGATTTCCTGGTTCGTTGTGCTGAACACCTCCTTCGAAGGACCGAAAACTGGGATAAAGAGTGATCAGGTCTATCCCGAACACCTCAGTACTAGTTACATGGGGGCAGAAGCCGACGACTAGCCAACTCTCAAATTTTATAAACGGCCGCACAGAAGGTAGTATTTTAAATCAACAAGCGTTATATAGCGCACATGAACTCGTTTTCATATTACACGATCACATGAGTACATTCATTCAAATATTACATCCTTAGCACATTCCTCCACCACAAGGCGGGCACCTGTCAGGACACTGTCATAGTACTTTTCAGGGTGGTGATGCTCCTTACCCTTCGGCGGCCCCTCCTTCACCAGCTTTTTGGCGTCCATCTTGGCCCAGTGCACTTTCGCACGGGCAAAGGCCCTGCGCGCACCTTCAACACAGACGGACTGCTTTATGACTTCAAGTCGTGGGTAGGCATTCACAAGCCGCTTTACCAAGCCGAAGTAGCTTCCAGGCAAGGGCTCGCCAGGCCACATCCGGACTATGAGAACCTTCATGGCCAGTTCGGCCGCCTTGTGAAGCTCGACCAGTTGCTTTAGCTGGTCACTCAAGGGCATCAAATGTTCAGTCCCAATATACTGAGACCAGAATAACTTCTCTGTCGAGCTCCCTTCCTCGGCCCGGTAGAACTCCGCAGAATCTGACACACTGCGGGGTAGATCTGCGAACGCTCGTGGAGAGCTCCGAATTCAGGTAAGTAAAAGGAAAGTTTCCTTCACATGCTTGCTTTGCATAATGAATGCCTTACCCGCCGCTATCTTCTTGACCACCTAAATTTCATGGAGGGCCTTTTGGGCTTCGGCCTTGGCATTTTGTGTGTTCCCGAGGGCCTTTGCAAGCTCGGACGCTTGCGTCTTAGAGTCACGCTCCAAGGACTCATACTTTTTGACAAACTCCTGGAGCTCTTGTTGAACCTCGCTGACTCGGGCTTCTTGCTTCTCGTGCTCGGCGCGCTCCTTGGCCGCTTTGCCTTCAGCCTCAGATAGCATCTTCTTCAGAGCCGCCACTTCAGTCGTGGCCCCTAGAAAAATTCATGACGATCCTGTGATCTAACAACCACTTTCCTTTTTCTTTATTAATAAATAGACAAGGTATTACTTACCTTTGTTCTCTTCGAGCTACCTCTTGGTAAGGCCGAACTCTTCTTCGGACCGCTCAAGGTCCCGCTTTAGTGCAGAGACCTCCGCCGTGCGAGCGGCAGCGGCCAGCAGTTAAGCCTGCTTATTCACATAGATATATTCTGATTAGACTCCTGTGATTATTATTTGATCCTCTGTTCGGCCTTTCTTTCCGAACACCAAATAGAGCATCAGGGGCTACTGTCTATGCTATAACATTTTCTTATAATTTGATTGTTTACCTCAAAGCCTGTTAGAAGGCTGGCACAGGCTTCAGTCAGTCTGCTTTTGGCGGACCGAACTTTCTTGACCACCGCACTCATGATAGTGTGGTGCTCTTAATCAATGGAAGCGCCACGAAGGGCTTCCAGCAAATTGTCCGATGCGTCTGGATAGGCAGAGGCCATCGACACAGACGGCTTGTCCCCCTTCGCGAGGGGTCGCCTAACAGAATCCGAAAGGTTCCAGTGCAGTATTTGGCTGGTGGCTAGACTTGCTGCCCCCGGCCTTAGAGCCCATGGGAGTCTTGCCCCTCTTGCGCCCAGCGTCCAGAATGTCGCCTTGGGGCGCCTACGGAACTGTCTCCCCTTGGTTCAGTACCCTTTGAGACAACACCTCGATGTCGTCCGTAGGGCGGGGGGAGGAGGCGATCAGGAGTGAATCGTTGTTCATCTCTGATAGGCCCAAAGACCCATCCGAAGAGGATATGTTGATCTGGGCCTTGGATGGGCTGCATGATCATGTTCGGCATGATAAGAAGCAATAAAATAAAACATACCAAGAACTATTATGGTATCTGGATACTTACGACTTCTCCAGGGGCTTGTCCCTGGGTAACCACTCCTCGTCGCTAAAAGCGGCCGTCGTGGAGTAGTCCGGAAGGAGAGTCCTTACCTTCTTGGACCCTTCGGCCTCCCCTGATGGGGCGGCCTTCCTTTTCTTGTCTCCCCCGGCTGGGGGGGGGGGACTTTCCTCTTCCTCCTCCTCGTTTTCGTGGGAGGAGGGCGCCTCGGTGTTATCAGACGATGAATCCGATATGACCTGGCGCCGGAGACCTTTCCTAGTCCCCGTGGCCTTGTTCTTGGCCTTCTTCTCCGGCACCTCATAGGGTGCCGGAACCAGCATCTCCGTTAAGAGAGCCCCTGCTGGATCCTCGGGCAGTGGGGCCGGACAATAGATCCGCTCTGATGTCGCGACCCACTCCTGTTAATTGGCGTGGAGGTTTAGATCCCCCGCATGATTATACTGGGGAAAGAAATATCTTATAAGATATAAGGAGCTTACCGGATTGGCAGGGTGCTTTGCACTAAGCCCGCGGTCCTCGGTAAGGGAAGGAGGTACCTCGACGAACTTCGACAGCGCCCTCCAGATGTCCTGGTGCGTCGTGTCAAAGAGCTCTCGCAGCATCTGGTGCTTAGCTGGGTCGAACTCCCACATATTGAATGCATGTCTTTGACACGGGAGGATCCGGCGGAAGAGCATGACCTGGACCACGTTGACAAGATTGATTTTCTTGCTTATCGTGTTTTTAACACAGTTTTGGAGTCCGGTCAGCTCCACCGGTGAACCCCAGGATTGGCCCTTCTCTTTCCAGGAGGTGAGCCGCATGGGGATGCCGGATTGAAATTCGGGGGCCGCCACCCAGCTGGTGTCGCGTGGCTCGGTGATGTAGAACCACCCCGATTGCCACCCTTCATGGTCTCCACATAGGAGCCTTCGAGCCAGGTGATGTTGGGCATCTTTCCCACCATGGCACCTCCGCACTCCGCTTGCTGGCCGACCACCACCTTCGGTTTAACATTGAAGGTCTTCAGCCATAGGCCGAAGTGGGGCTTGATCCGGAGGAAGGCCTCGCACACGGCGATAAACACCGAGATGTTGAGGATGAAATTGGGGGCCAGATCGTGGAAGTCCAGCCCGTAGTAGAACATGAGCCCGCCGATGAATGAGTGGAGGGGAAATCCCAGCCCGTGGACGAAATGGGTAAGGAATACGACCCTTTCGTGGGCTTTGGGGGTAGGGAAAATCTGCCCCATGTTTGGAGATCATGCACGATATTTGCGGCCAGGTATCCGGCTTCTCGGAGCTTCGTAATGTTCTCCTCCGTAACGGACGAGGCCATCCACTTGCCTCCCACTCCGGACATGTTTGGAGTAGTTTTGCGGAGAAAATGTGAACTTGCGCGCTAGAGCTCGAGGGCGCGAGAATGGATGGGCAGGAGAGAAGAAGGCGTGGGTAAAAAGGTGGAACCCTTGTCCCTTTATAAGGGCGGAAGAAACTATGCGCTTCCCCACCTGCTTGGTAAACTCGCTTATTTCCCAAGTGCCGTGATTGATGGCGCGGTTGGGTTACCCACACCCGTGTTGATGAGAATCCCGTGATGAGGGGACACGATCTCTGCTTCGACAAGACGTGCCAAGAAAACCGCCTCGCAATATGTGCAGTAGCTGGTTGAGAAAAACGGTTCGAATAATGACCGGGCCGTGGCGTGATGTCACATTATGAAAAGTTGTCAGCATACTAGATTTGTGGAAATATTATACTCTCTATGGTGGTATGTGGAATTTGTTTTGCAGAGCCGGACACTATCCTTGTCTTCAAAATCTTCTATGGAGTATTCAGAGGAGGAACCCGCCTTGCAATGCCGAAGACAATCTGCGCGCCGGACTCATCGTCATTGAAGCCTGGTTCAGGGGCTACTGAGGGAGTCCTAGATTAGGCGGTCCTCGGACAGCCGGACTATATCCTTTGGCCGTACTGTTGGACTATGAAGATACAAGATTGAAGACTTCGTCCCGTGTCTGGGTGGGACTCTCCTTTGCATGGAAGGAAAGCTTGGCAAATCCGATATGTAAATCTCATCCCTTGTAACCGACTCTGTCTAACCCTAGCCTCCTCCGGTGTCTATATAAACCGGAGGGTTTAGTCCATAGGACAACAAGAATCATAATCATAGGCTAGCTTAGCCTCTACGATCTCGTGGTAGATCAACTCTTGTAATACTCATATCATCAAGATTAATCAAGCAGGAAGTAGGGTATTACCTCCATCGAGAGGGCCCGAACCTGGGTAAACATTGTGTCCCCCGCCTCCTGTTACCATCCGCCTTAGACGCACAGTTCGGGACCCCCTACCCGAGATCCGCCGGTTTTGACACCGAAAAGAGGGAGTTCCAATCTCCCTGGACATAGTGTCTGGTGTACCATTAGAATGGAGGACACCTTTGGCCTTCTTGCTTTCCTCCTTGTCCTCCTTCGCCGGCACTTGATATGGCGCTGGAGTACGCATCCTTGTTAATACATGATTAGTTGAGTCCTCGGGAAGAGGCGCCGAACACCTAATTCGTTCTGCCTTCTTTATCCAGCCCCGTTCGAAGATTGTTTTCTCAGTATTATGGGACATTTAACTAAGCTGTGTTCGGAAGTCGAGTGCTTACCGAGGTATCCGGATTGTTGCAGTCATGGCGGATGTCTTCGGTGGTATCCGACCACTGTTTCCGTGTCCCGAAGAATAACTTCCACATTCCTCTGTGCGTCATGCCGAAGAAGTGCTGAAGGGTCCGTGGTCCTTCCGGATTGAACTCCCACATGCGGAGAGGCCGTCGCTTGCACGGCAGGACCCGGCGGACTAGCATTACCTGGTACATTGATGAGGCCAATGTACTTTTTGAGGAGGCTCTGGATGTGGCTTTGTAGCGTCTACACTTCATTAGTTGATCCCTAGTCCAGTCCCTTATTAATCCATGATGCGAGCCGTAATGGAGGGCTAGATTGGAACGCAGGTGTAGCTTCCCACTTGGTACCAGAGGGTTCAGTGATGTAAAACCACTCACGCTGCCATAGGTTGGATGTTTCCGTAAAAGAGCCTTTTGGGAAAAGGGTATTGGTGAGGTTTTTCACCATAGCTCCACCACACTCTACTTGCTTCCCCTCGATCACCTTCGACTCCACATTAAAGGTCTTGAGCGATAAGCCAAAGTGTGGGGGAATGCGGAGAAAGGCCTTGCACATGACAATGAACGCCGAGATATGAAGAAAGGAGTCTGGAGCTAGATTGTGAAAATCTAGCCTGTAATAGAACATGAGTCCATGAACAAAGGGATGGAGAGCGAACCCTAGCCCCCGGAGGAAGTGGGAGATGAATACGACCCTCTCGCCGAATCTGGGAGTAGGAATAACCTGTCCTTTAGTAGGGAGCCTATGGGGGATTTTCGCGGTCAGCTATCTTGCCGCCCGGAGCTTCGCGATATCCTCCTCTATGACAGAGGAGGTTGTCGGCGTTCTAGGAATGGGGGTCCCCACACATGCCTGCCTGCAGCCCACGGCATGGCTGAGCCGGCTGGCCATATGACCCGTCTTCATAAACAAGGCATCCAAGACCCTCGCGAGGGGCCAAGCCTCACGAGGCGGACGACGCAAGACCTCCTCTAGAGTGGCCTGGTCAGGAAGGCTCACGAGGAGCGGAGATATCAAGGCGAGGCGAACCTCATGAGGCTTCGTGACGTGAGCCATGACGAACGGCACCAGGCGAGCGCCAGCGCGCGCAGCGTCCTTGTTTCCTCTTTGGTGCTAAGGAGGCAGGCGGAGGCAAGGAGTACCAAGGCATTAGGCAAAGGTTTCCATTTCGGTGCAACAAGACCAAGACTAGAGGAACGGCAAGACGGAGGTCACCGTGGAGCCCAAGGCGGCATCACCACCAGAGCTTTGCGCAGGCGAAGACTACTTTTGTCAGGATAGCTTGTACTAGTTGTCCCCCTTCAAATTGCCCGCCGTTGTTGGCTCCCTTCTCGCTCAGTATTTGGGAAGAGGACCAGGGCCTCTATAAATAGGACCAGCCACCACCGTAGGAAGGATGAGGAGAAGGGAGATCAGATCAGATCGAGAGAGACACACAAGTCCACAAGCACAAGAACACCTCAACCTCAGGAGGCTGTTCTTCCCCTATAACTATTCATCATCAGCCCAAGAGGCAATCCACCACCACCACACTTGAGTAGGGTATTACACCACAACGGTGGCCCGAACCATTATAAATCTTGTGTCTTTCTGCGTTGCGAGTTCGTCGAGTTCGTCTACGAGATCTTAGCGAGCTAGGGCGTAGATCGGTAGGAGGGAAAGACTTCGCGCGCACCGTAGAGTTTGAACCTTAAGGGTTTGCCAGAACCCCACATCTGACATTTGGCGCGCGTGGTAGGGGTGCGCCAGAGCTCCTCACCACCAACTTGCGCTCCTCGCCGCCGCACTACGCCCCCATGGCAGGCGCCCCACCATCCACCTCTGCGACCGACGCCGACAGCACGGAGTTAGGGTACCGAGCCCTGGCCCCCACCCTACGGCGGGTGCACTGGCCAACCAAGTTCAAGGTCGAGATGCCGCGGCATTACAACAGCGCGGTAGACCCGGCGCCGTTCCTGCTGGAGTACGAGGAGGCCGTCCTCGAAGCCAGAGGCGACGACAAGATCATGGCCAACTAGTTCCCCATGGCCCTCGCCGGCGAGCCGCGCGCCTGGCTGCTCAACCTCCCGGGATCCACGGTGGCAGCCTGGGGGGAACTCCGCGACCTCTTCACCGCTTGCTATGCGGTGCCGGCGCACCGCGTAGTCACGACACTGGTGGGTGGCTCTCAAGCATCGCCTTTAGATCGCCACGTCAAGCCTTTCTTCCGTCAGATTGGGGCGGCCCCGAGGCGCCCGGGGGCTGCGCCGGGTTGGGCTGCGCCGGAGGTCGACCTCACCTTCAGCTTAGAAGACCACCCCGACTCCACCGCCCGCTCCGGGGTGCTCCCAATGCTCTGCACACCCACCATCTGCAACATGGCTGTTACTAAGACCCTCATTGACAGCAGAGCCGGCCTCAACTTGCTCTCCGTACAAGCCTTCAGCCTCCTTCATGTGCTGCTCCAGCGACTCGGCCTCAGCAAACCCTTCACGGGAGTGGGTGGTGGAGCTACCCACTCTCTGGGGCAGATCCGCCTCCCTGTCACCTTTGGCACGCGAGACAACTATCGCACCGAGCTGGTGGACTTCAACGTTGCTCGCATCGGCCTCCCGTACAACGCCATCCTTGGGTACTCGGCTCTCACTCAGTTCATGGCGGCGACTCACCCGGCCTATAACTTGATGAAGATGCCAGGGAGCAAGGACGTCCTCACCATCAAGGGGGACACTAGGGAGGCCGTGACGGCGCTTAGGCTCGCCTTCAAGACCGCGACAGCAGCACAGCCAGCCGGCACCGGTACGCCCGAGGCCAAGGAGACTGCGCCCACCAAGAAAAAGCAGTTGTTCACCCAAGACATAGCGGAGACAAAGCAGGTGCCGGTCAAAGAGGACGGGTCCTCGGGAGCCACCTTCACCATAGGGACCGGCCCCAACCCAGGACAAGAAGAAGCTTTGGTGAGGTTTTTGCACGCGAACAAGGAGATATTCGCGTGGGAGCCCAATCAGCTGGTAGGGGTCCCGTGTCAGGACCCCGATTCCAAGTCACATCGATCTAGCCGGTAACACCTCATATCACTTTGCGGCCTCACGCACGGTATTCCCATGGGTGTCGCCTTACCATGGCCCGGGACCGTTTGCGCCTTTTGGCTCACGTATATGATAGTGTCGCTAGCATCCATATGAGAGAGAACCCGGGCCGACATGGCTAGTCATGAACCCAAAGCGGCAGTAACCTATGGGGACAGGCATACATGAATCACATCGAGCATGTCGGTCAGCAGCGTGGATCCGGGCTGTAGCACTGGGCTAACAGGACTCCGGGAACCCGGGCTGTAGCAAGCTAGGCAGGACTCCGGATGTCACCGCGTGACATTTCCCCGAAGGGACAGACACAGGAACAAAGTGAAACACATGCCGGCCAGTCAAGTGTCCTGAGCAGTAGTGCTGGGCTAACAGGACTCCGGTGAACCGGGCTGTAGTGGACTACTATGGCTCATGGAAGCACTAGACTACATTTCCCCATAAGAGAGGCTGCCAAGGATAAACAACTAGATTGTCGGATCCCACACATACCAAGCATTTCAATCATACACACAATATGCTCGATATGTGTAAATACAACATGGAATCACAACATAACTGTACAACTCAAGTATTTATTCATTAGGCTCCGAGGAGCGAGATATTACAAACATGGCTCTCATGACCCAACAATCATAGCATACAAATCAAAGCCCATGCGGAAGCTTAACATGTCTGAGTACAGACATCTACAAATGAAAAAGGCTAGGAAGCCTGACTATCTACCAGATCCTGCCGAGGGCACAAGATCATAGCTGAGGTATCAAGCTAAACATCGAAGTCCACACGGAACTACTAGCGAGACTGACGTCTCTCTGCTGTCAGGACCCCGATTCCAAGTCACATAGATCTAGCCGGTAACACCTCATATCACTTTGCGGCCTCACGCACGGTATTCCCACGGGTGTCGCCTTACCATGGCCTGGGACCGTTTGCGCCTTTTGGCTCACGTATATGATAGTGTCGCTAGCATCCATATGACAGAGAACCCGGGCCGACATGGCTAGTCGTGAACCCAAAGCGACACTAACCTATGGGGACAAGCATACATGACTCACATCGAGCATGTCGGTCAGCAGCGTGTGAATCCGGGCTGTAGCACTGGGCTAACAGGACTCCGAGAACCCGGGCTGTAGCATGCTAGGCAGGACTCCGGATGTCACTGCGTGACATTTCCCCGAAGGGACAGACATAGGAACGAAGTGAAACACATGTCGGCCAGTCAAGTGTCCTGAGCAGTAGTGCTGGGCTAACAGGACTCCGGTGAACCGGGCTGTAGTGGACTACTATGGCTCATGGAAGCACTAGACTACATTTCCCCATAAGAGAGGCTGTCATGGATAAACAACTAGATTGTCGGATCCCACACATACCAAGCATTTCAATCATACACACAATATGCTCGATATGTGTAAATACAACATGGCATCACAACATAACTCTACAACTCAAGTATTTATTCATTAGGCTCCGAGGAGCAAGATATTACAACCATGGGTCTCATGACCCAACAATCATAGCATACAATTCAAGCACATGCGGAAGATTAACATGTCTGATTATAGACATCTACAAATGGAAAAGGCTAAGAAGCCTGACTATCTACCAGATCCTGCCGAGGGCACAAGATCGTAGCTGAGGTATCAGGCTAAACGTCGAAGTCCATGCGGAACTACTAGCGAGACTGAAATCTCTCTGCAAAACATAAATTAAGCAAATGTGAGTACAAAGGTACTCAGCAGGACTTACATTAGAACTAGCTACATATGCATCAGTATCAACAAGGAGGGTGGTGGAGTTTAACTGCAGCAAGCCAGCTTTGACTTAGTGGCTAACCTGAACTACGACTGCAAGCAACTCTTTTGAGGTGGCGCACACGAATCCACATATTCACCATTCAATACACCACTATGGATACGCTCCCGTCTCCCTACGAGAAGGCCATCCATAGCACTCACACTTATCTTGCGAGTGTTAGAGTATCCACTTTCACTTGTCTATGAACTGTTATAGGAAACCTAGAAGTCCTTTACCACGGACATGGCTATTCGAATAGATCATTTATAACCCTGCAGGGGTGTACTTCTTCACACACGCTCTCGCCACTTACCACAATGTACACGTCATGTATCTCGGCAACCTTCAAGCGGAAGCCTGGCGAGGGAGTCGGCCACGACCTGACTAACCACACGAGTCTCTAGTCCAGGTTTATCGCCTATTCAGGTTCCATCCGCGAGGAGATCCGGCCGGAGTTTCGCTCACAGCCCCAAACGATGTGCGCAGGGTTCCCGAGACACCAAACAGGGGCCCGGTACACCGTGCCATGGTGTATCTACCGCATCATAGCCCACCCCTAGGGTCAGCGCTATGCACGGCCGCCAACACATATCCTACAAACACCAGAAACTAGTTGCAACGCCTGGAGAGAGGACAAGGGCAGTTAATAAGTCGAGAGGGTCCATTGGTTTCGGGCCCAATGCATGGTAGTAGCTGGTCATGGATCACAAACACAGAACTCAGTTCCTAATAACGGTTTCAATTAGACAACCCACCATGTATTCCTACATGGCCTCTCACCGCTACCTTTACCAAATCGTGTTCACACACTTAGCTCACACACAGTAGCACATGTTCATCACTGTTCCAATTCATCCCCGATGAATCAGACCTGACACAACTCTAAGCAATAGCAGGCATGACAAACAAGCATGAATGAGTAGGCACATCAGGGCTCAAACAACTCCTACTCATGCTAGTGGGTTTCATCTATTTACTGTGGCAATGACAGGTCATGCAGAGGATAAGGGTTCAACTATCGCAGCAAGTAACAGTTGAATTGTTGTTGTCCTAATGCAGTAAAAGAGAGAAGGAGCAATAGAGTGGGATTGTATCGGAATGAACAAGGGGGTTTTGCTTGCCTGGCACTTCTGAAGATAGTAATAGCTCTTCATCGGTGTCATCAAACTCATCGTCCGAACCACATTTACTGAGAGGGGACAATACTGGCAAACAAGGAAGAAACACAACCAATGCAATGCAACAATATGATGCATGCTCATGACATGGCAAAATGAGTGTGTTTTGGCTAATGCCACAGAAATTCATTTTAATTGAAGTGGAATTCAAAACTACATCAAATTCCAACTCCAAACCTATTATGAAATTTTCCCTAATCATGTTTCATCCTAAACAGTGAGGTTAACTTGCTCAAACATGCATGAGAATGGTACAGATGGATTCCTTGAATTTTTTGATAATTTTTCATATATAAATTATTTCATTTGGAGCTATAGATTAATTTCTATGATTTATCAAAGTTTTGGATATTTTCTGAATTAAACAAATCATTTAAGATTTATTTAAATTCCAGAAAAGGATTACTGTGTCAGCCTGACATCATCATGACGTCAGCAGGTCAACAGGGCACGGTCCAGTTCAAACCTGACCAGTGGGACCCACTGGTCAGTGACCCTGAGACACATAGTGTCATAGACAGGTGGGTCCGGTCAACGGTGACGTGGCCAGGTCAAGCTGACCTATGGGGCCCGTGGGTTAGTTTAATCTAAACAGTGGTTTAAACCAGGGTTGGTTAGGCAGCGGGGCCTAGGTGTCAGTGGCGTAGGGTGTTGGTTAGTGGGGTGTTTAACTTCTAATGACGGCCATGTCAGCTGCTGGCGAAACACCGGCAGCGACCAAATCCGCGGCGGAGGGAGTCGGGATTTCGCTACAGGGCCCTATTTGGCGCGCGGGGAACATCTACGTGAAGTTGGGGGGCTGCCGCGTCCAGTGGTGGTGGTGTTTGGGCTCGGGGTGGTCGGAAAAGACGCCGACTACGATGTTGGCGGCTGCCGGAGTTTGGGTGTTGGCGGGGTTGGTGCTAGGGTGCGCGGTAGGGCGAGTGGGTGTGTGGGTTAGGCTCCTGGGGGCCTCCTGAGCACGTTGATGCTCTCCGACACGAGTGGCAGGAGCTGTGGCCGCAGCGGCGCCATGGCCGGCGGAACTGAGCTCACGGCTCTGGCGGTGATAGCTGTTAGAGGACGAGCTAGAGGAGGGGAACAAGGGGGGACTAGAGAGGAGCTCACTGCGGGGCTAGCAGAGGTGACGGCAACATCGGGGAAGCGCTGGGGCCGGTGAATCAACGATGGCAATCTCGGGCGCCCATCGGTGAAGACGATGACGAGGACGACGATGTAGGGCAGCCGAGGACGCGTGAGTCGGTGGTGAGGACGAGAGAGTTGAGGCGGAGCTCGTAGGCACGACGACGGGTCAAGGGGGAGGCGGTGGCCGCAGCAACGGCGAGCGGCGGCGACGGCTCCGCTCGGCTTTGGAAGAGAGAGCGAGAGCAGAGGAGAGGAGAGCCACTGGGAAGAGTGAGAGGGGTCAGGGGGTTGCGTGGCGTGTTCAGGGCATCGGGGGAGTGAAGCAGGCAGGGTGGTGGTGGCCTGCGCGTGGCCAGCAGGCGGCGAGCACGCGCCCCTGTCCTTCTGTCCAAGGAGGAAGATGACAGGGGGCAGCGGTGGTGGGCTGGGCCGCCAGCTACAGTACTGGGCCTATTGGTGGGCGCCAGGTAAGCTTCTGGCAGGTAAGTCCCTCTCTCTCTTTTTATTTTTATTTTCTATTTTGCTTTTCTGTTTTTGATTTAGTAATAATACTAAACCATTTTTAAAACTCCTGGGAAAATTTGTGGGCACTTTTAAAATGTTTACTAACAGCCCTCAAATGTTTTCAGAATTATTGAAGCATTTAAAATATTTATAGCCATTAAATGCTCCAATTCAAATACTTATGATTTATTCCAATAACCTGAAATGACCTAGGGAAAATATGCACCCATTTTTGTCAGAGGTTTTCACCAGTTTCAAAAATGATAGACTTTTCCTGAAGTCACTTTGGTTTTATTGGAAGTGATTTTATTTGAGCCTATTCGAATTCATTTGGTGCTAGGGTTTGGTTAGTCCCCATTTCATGTTTCTGAGAAATTTAGACATGATGCAAGATGATGATGCAATGAAAAGCAAGGCCAATTCTAGGGCTATGACAACTCACCCCCACTAAACAAGAATCTCGTCCCGAGATTCAAGACGTGAGGTAAGAAGACAGAGGGGACACATAGCTAACACAATCTTCATGATCCAGGTTGCACTTCATAAGAATGTTGATTCGATCATCATCTTTGTCTCGACGTCTTGCTCTGAGAACTTCATCGATATCCAACATGACAACGAGAAGAAAGGGAGAATTTTAGATTTATCGATCTTCTTGAGGTTCGAGCAACTTAGGAGCATCTTAATGATCACAAGATCAACTCATGGGATGAGACGTAGAAACATCTCTGGAGCTGAGAGGCAAAACATGCATCACGAGGGACGGAAGAAACAATTTGACGAGGGTTTCAAAGTAGCGAGGAAAGAATTACCATGATCCCATGATGGGGCACCTTGGGAGAGGTGACTCGTTGGATTGTTCCCTTAACTGGCAAAAAGAATTACTTTTGATCCATAGATCATTGAAACTCCTCATACCAGCTTAAGGCAATTTATAATGGATCGTTCGAAAGAGCTCGAAGAAATGGCATACTCGGACTAGGATGGATGATGGGGACTACCTTGTTGAAGACAACGCAATGGATGAATTTTGCTTATCACTGGAAATGTATGGGACCCATGGTAAGTCCACTTTTGAAGATGATCCTTGACAGCAACTGCTGAGAAGGACAACCCATAGGAAATTGGCACAATGGGGTGCCAGCTAGGAACAAAATGCAAATGTTGGGAATGTTACAACCATTATATCTGCCTGAGATTCAGATCTGGTTGGTGTTAGGACATTCCAGACTCATCAAGTCTAGAAAGAGAAATGAAAGTTTGCAACACAAATCAACGCAATGATGTTGCAAGATTCTCGGGAAATGAACTACGATAGCAAGCTCCAAAACATGAGCTGGTTCTGCTACATACGTGTGAACACACTGTCCAAGACAAGCATGATCACTCGGTAGTCTTATAGTAAAACACTACCGAAGTTCAGGTCAGGAACCATCATTGAGGATATCAAAGTCCTTGCATAAGTCCGGATTAGCTCTTAAGAAGGAACTTCTTCTCCTTGAACAAATCAATCAGTGGCTTAGTGTGCTACGGAATTCATATGGAATGAAGATGATCAATCTAACATACCACAGAATACTTTGCACCTGCATGGCTGACTTGGGATGATTCCAGAGGAAACCACATTGACTTTCTCGAATTCACGAAGGCGACTTGCTTCAATGCACATGTATTAGAGGCAGTCACTTCTTCCATCCAAACATATGCTTCTTGAGCTAGCATGAAGAAATGCCTTCAAAAGTTTCCAACACTAGCTTAATGTTCAACATGAATCATGGAGAAGATAAAGACACTGTCGATGGGCTCAACAACAATTTATCAAGATTTCCATAAGATGGGGTTACATGGTTATGTGAACAAGATGATAGCATTGGTCAGACCCAAAATATATAATGGTGTATGCTTTAGGGATCAACCACGAGTAAGACAACATTATGAACATCGTTGGTTCTGATTTGATTTGATGATAGCCCACACTCAAATCAAAGTTTGGACAAGACAATAGATCCAACAACTAATCACGAGGACCAATCGATGAAGATATCATCTTTCTTCAACACACACACACACAAAAGATATCCCTTAACACGAACTAAGTCAGACAAGCTTTTATCTTCCAACTCTCCAAGTTGTTGTTTAGCTTAACCAACTAGCTCGGGGGTATCCAACACAGATTCTTGGAGAATGGCTAGTTTACAAGAAACCAACTTGATCACGAACTCCACATATCGGGCAAGGGACGACCTAGTGATACTTCCGTGAAGATAACCGGAAAATCACGAACCACCGATATGTTAATAAGATCGAGAACAATCTTGCTTTTTAGGGCAAGACAATATGATCAAATGAGCGAGGATTTGACCAAATCCTAACTCATCAATCGAAGGGTGCACTAGGAACAAGGACTAGGTAGCACGATCAATCTTAGGGTGATGATTCAACAACCAACACGCTAAGAATGAGATTATTGTCCATTAACTACCAAGCAACGAGTTGCTCGGGGTATTGATTTCACACATCACAATTCACCTGTCGGCATTCCGGTTACAACAACACGGAACCGAGGAATGAACAATGATGGCAGGAAGTATCACTAAATCAAGAATTCATAAGAGGTGGTGCAATTCTCATGACTTTCTTGACATAAGACGGTAATACTTCAAGGTAGAACATAATCAAAAGCTGAGTTGGCATTTGATCTGCGGATTACAACTGCTTTGACCCAATCCAAGAAATGGATAAGGTACCAGAGTTTGTTTCTCCTAGTCATTCTGAACTAGAATGGCTTGACGGACCACAAGAACGATAAGCACCGATGAACGAATGCTCACATACTCTTGACTATCAACTGATAGATGAAGGTCGGAATATAACTGAAGGGGGACAACTCAAAGGAACATATAACTTACTGAGTTGTGGATGCATAGATTAGTATGTCGAACGAGTTCAACATATTTCTTCCGGATAACCCATGCAGAAAGGTAGAACTGGCAGAGTCACAATTTAGAATGGAGAACTCCTCAAGAGCACTTTGGTTGTGATGTTTTGGTTCAAAAGAACTTCTGCCATAAGCAGTTCATGGTATTTGGAAGAAGGAAAATACCATGGACCTCGAGGACTATCGCAAAGGTTACTAATATTCTAAAGGAACTAGCAAACACTATCAATAGAAGAGTGGAGTGAATCTTGGGTCAGGAACCCAACAGTAGAATACCTACTACTAAATGGCATCACACGATGCTTTCGAGAATGATGGCCAGAATCATCACACTGGGAACACAAAACATGGCCATATTACTGGGTGGTTGTCTAAGATGCCTAGGGTCATAATACTAGCTCCAACATATATGTCAAGGCAATGGAGTACCTCAACAGACCATTTAGTGTGCTTAATCTGGCCCAAAAGGACACCAGAAACGGGAAGAAGGAACTTACAAATGCATCAGATTATCTAGAAACCTGGGATGACTCGGACAACATAACGGCTGTAAATGCTCAAAAATATTTGACACATCCTGCAAAATGGTGGCATAACCACTCAACAACATCATATCAAAGTTCTGAGGCCAGCTATGACATATGGAAGTAGTAGGAACTGAACTGAGCCTTGAACTCAACAATCCTAGGCAACTACGGTTTAGTAACACGTCATCCTGAGAGATAGAAGAGAAGCCTAGTTCTTAACCCCCGCAGAAAAGAAGAGGGTGACTCAGATCACAAGGCATAGGGTATAAGGAGTAAAAAGAGCCTTACGTTCCCTTCCACAATCAATTCCCTTACATAACTAAAGCATTTCTAGACACAACTTCGACCATTTTGGCTTGGTAATCCTACAGGCAGTCAGGCTCTGATACCAAAGCTGTCAGGACCACGATTCCAAGTCACATCGATCTAGCCAGTAACACCTCATATCACTTTGCGGCCTCACGCACGGTATTCCCACGGGTGTCGCCTTACCATGGCCCGGGACCGTTTGCGCCTTTTGGCTCACGTATATGATAGTGTCGCTAGCATCCATATGATAGAGAACCCGGGCCGACATGGCTAGTCGTGAAACCAAAGCGGCACTAACCTATGGGGATATGCATACATGAATCACATCGAGCATGTCGGTCAGCAGCGTTTGAATCCGGGCTGTAGCACTGGGCTAACAGGACTCCGGGAACCCGGGCTGTAGCAGGCTAGGCAGGACTCCGGATGTCACCACGTGACATTTCCCCGAATGGACAGACACAGGAACGAAGTGAAACACATGCCGGCCAGTCAAGTGTCCTGAGCAGTAGTGCTGGGCTAACAGGAATCCGGTGAACCGGGCTGTAGCGGAGTACTATGGCTCATGGAAGCACTAGACTTCATTTCCCCATAAGAGAGGCTGCCAAGGATAAACAACTAGATTGTCGGATCCCACACATAGCAAGCATTTCAATCATACACACAATATGCTTGATATGTGTAAATACAACATGGCATCACAACATAACTCTACAACTCACGTATTTATTCATTAGGCTCCGAGGAGCGAGATATTACAAACATGGGTCTCATGACCCAACAATCATAGCATACAATTCAAGCACATGCGGAAGCTTAACATGTCTGAGTACAGACATCTACAAATGGAAAAGGCTAAGAAGCCCGACTATCTACCAGATCCTGCCGAGGGCACAAGATCGTAGCTGAGGTATGAGGCTAAACACCGAAGTCCATGCGGAACTACTAGCGAGACTGAAATCTCTCTGCAAAACATAAATTAAGCAAACGTGAGTACAAAGGTACTCACCAAGACTTACATCAGAACTAGCTACATATGCATCGGTATCAACAAGGGGGGTGGTGGAGTTTAACTGCAGCAAGCCAGCTTTGACTTAGTGGCTAACCTGAACTACGACTGCAAGCAACTCTTTTGAGGTGGCGCCCACGAGTCCACATATTCACCATTGAATACACCACTATGGATCCGCTCCCGTCTCCCTACGAGAAGGCCATCCATAGCACTCACACTTATCTTGCGAGTTTTAGAGTATCCACTTTCACTTGTCTATGAACTGTTATAGGCAAACCAGAAGTCCTTTACCGCGGACAAGGGTATTCAAATAGATCATTTATAACCCTGCAGGGGTGTACTTCTTCACACACGCTCTCGCCACTTACCACCATGTACACATCGTGTATCTCGGCAACCTTCAAGCGGAAGCCTGGCGAGGGAGTCGGCCACGACCTGACTAACCACACGAGTCTCTAGTCCAGGTTTATCGCCTATTCAGGTTCCATCCGCGAGGAGATCCGGCCGGAGTTTCACTCACAGCCCCAAACGATGTGCGCAGGGTTCCCGAGACACCAAACAGGGGCCCGATACACCGTGCCACGGTGTATCTACCGCATCATAGCCCACCCCTAGGGTCAGCGCTATGCACGGCCGCCAACACATATCCTACAAACACTAGAAACTAGTTGCAACTCCTGGACAGAGGACAAGGGCAGTTAATAAGTCGAGAGGGTCCATTGGTTTCGGGCCCAATGCATGGTAGTAGCTGGTCATGGATCACAAACACAGAATTCAGTTCCTAAGAACGGTTTCAATGAGACAACCCACCATGTACTCCTACATGGCCTCTCACCGCTACCTTTACCAAATCGTGTTCACACACTTAGCTCACAGACAGTAGCACATGTTCATCACTGTTCCAATTCATCCCCGATGAATCAGACCTGACACAACTCTAAGCAATAGCAGGCATGACAAACAAGCATGAATGAGTAGGCACATCAGGGCTCAAACAACTCCTACTCATGCTAGTGGGTTTCATCTATTTACTGTGGCAATGACAGGTCATGCATAGGATAAGGGTTGAACTACCGCAGCAAGTAACAGTTGAATCGTTATTGTCCTAATGCAGTAAAAGAGAGCAGGAGTGAGAGAGTGGGATTGTATCGGAATGAACAAGGGGGTTTTGCTTGCCTGGCACTTCTGAAGATAGTAATAGCTCTTCATCGGTGTCATCGAACTCATCGTCGGAACCATGTTTACTAAGAGGGGACAATACCGGCAAACAAGGAAGAAACACAACCAATGCAATGCAACAATATGATGCATGCTCATGACATGGCAAAATGAGTGTGTTTTGGCTAATGCAACAGAAAGTCATTTTAATTAAAGTGGAATTCAAAACTACATCAAATTCCAACTCCAAACCTATTATGAAATTTTCCCTAATCATGTTTCATCCTAAACATTGAGGTTAACTTGCTCAAACATGCATGAAAATGGTACAGATGGATTCCTTGATTTTTTTGATAATTTTTCATATATAAATTATTTCATTTGGAGCTATAGATTAATTTCTATGATTTATCAAAGTTTTGGATATTTTATGAATTAAAAAAATCATTTAAGATTTATTTAAATTTCAAAAAAGGATTACTGTGTCAGCCTGACATCATCATGACGTCAGCAGGTCAACAGGGCATGGTCCAGGTCAAACCTGACCAGTGGGACCCACTGGTCAGTGACCCTGAGACACTTAGTGTCACAGACAGGTGCGTCCGGTCAACGGTGACGTGGCCAGGTCAAGCTGACCTGTGGGGCCTGTGGGTTAGTTTAATCTAATCAGGGGTTTAAACTAGGGTTAGTTAGGCAGCAGGGCCCAGGTGTCAGTGGCGTAGGGGGGTTGGTTAGTGGGGTGTTTAACTGGTAATGACGGCCACGTCATCTACTGGCGAAATGCCGGCAGCAACCAAATCCACGGCGGAGGGAGTCGAGATTTCGCTGCAGGGCCCTATTTGGCGCGGGGGAGCATCTACATGAAGCTGGGGGGCTGCCGCATCCAGTGGTGGTGGTGTTTGGGCTCGGGGTGGTCGGAAAAGACGTCGGCCACGACGTTGGCGACTGCCGGAGTTCGGGTGTTGGCGGGGTTGGTGCTAGGGTGCGCGGTAGGGCGAGTGTGTGTGTGGGTTAGGCTCCTGGGGGCCTCCTGAGCACGTTGATGCGCTCCGACACGAGCGGCAGGAGCTGTGTCCGCGGCGGCGCCATGGCCGGCGGAACTGAGCTCATGGCTCTGGTGGTGACAACTGCTAGAGGATGAGCTAGATGAGGTGAACAAGGGGGACTAGAGAGGAGCTCACTGCGGGGCTAGCAGAGGTGACGGCGACGTCAGGGGAGCGCTGGGGCCGGCGAATCAACGGTGGCAATCTTGGGCTCCCGTCGGTGAAGACGATGACGAGGACGACGATGTAGGGCAGCCGAGGTCGCGTGAGTCGGTGGCGAGGACGAGAGAGTTGAGGCGGAGCTCACAGGCACGGCGAGGGGTCGAGGGGGAGGCGGTGGCCGCAGCAACGGCGAGCGGTGGTGTCGGCTCCGCTCTGCTTCGGAAGAGAGAGCAAGAGCAGAGGAGAGGAGGGCCATGGGGAAGAGTAAGAGGGGTCAGGGGGTTGCGTGGCGTGTTCAGGGCATCGGGGGAGTGAAGCAGGCAGGGTGGAGGTGGGCTGCGCGTAGCCAGCAGGCGGCGAGCACGCGCCCCTGTCCTTTTGTCCAAGGAGGAAGACGACAAGGGGTAGCGGTGGTGGGCTGGGCCGCCAGCTACAGTACTGGGCCTATTGGTGGGCGCCAAGTAAGCTTCTGCCAGGTAAGTCCGTCTCTCTCTTTTTATTTTTATTTTCTATTTTGCTTTTCTGTTTTTGATTTAGTAATAATACTAAACCATTTTTAAAACTCGTGGGAAAATTTGTGGGCACTTTTAAAATGTTTACTAACATCCCTCAAATGTTTTTAGAATTATTGAAGCATTTAAAATATTTATAGCCATTAAATGCTCCAATTCAAATACTTCTGATTTAATCCAATAACCTGAAATGACCTAGGGAAAATATGCACCCATTTTTGTCAGAGGTTTTCACCAGTTTCAAAAATGATAGACTTTTCGTGAAGTTACTTTGGTTTTATTGGAAGTGATTTTATTTGAGCCTATTCGAATTCATTTGGCGCTAGGGTTTGGTTAGTCCCCATTTCAAGTTTCTGAGAAATTTGGACATGATGCAAGATGATGATGCAATGACAAGCAAGGCCAATGCTAGGGCTGTGACATCTGCAAAACATAAAATAGGCAAACGTGAGGACAAATGTACCCAGCAAGACTTACATCAGAACTATCTACATATGCATCGGTATCAATAAAGGGGGTGGTGGAGTTTAACTTCAGCAAGCCAGCTTTGACTCAGTGGCTAACCTGAACTATGACTGCAAGCAACTCTTTTGAGGTGGCGCACACGAGTCCACATATTCACCATTCAATACACCACTATGGATCCGCTCCCGTCTCCCTACGAGAAGGCCATCCATAGCACTCACACTTATCTTGCGAGCTTTAGAGTATCCACTTTCACTTGTCTATGAACTGTTATAGGCAACCCAGAAGTCCTTTACCGCAGACACGGCTATTCGAATAGATCATTTATAACCCTGCAGGGGTGTACTTCTTCACACATGTTTCCACCACTTAGCGTATGCACACGACATGTGCTCGGCAGACTTCAAGCGAAAGCCGACGTGGGTGTAGACCACGACCTAACTAACCGCACAAGTCTCTAGTCCAGGTTTATCGCCTATTCGGGTTCCATCCGCAAGGAAATTTGGCCGGAGTGTCCTCAACGGCCCCAAACGATGTGTACAGGGTCCCGAGACGCCAAACAGGCGCCCGGCATACCCGACCACAGTGTATCTACCGCATCATAGCCCACCCCTAGCGTCAGCGCTACGCACGGCCGCCAACACATAACCTACAAACACCAGAAACTAGTTGCAACTCCTGGACAGAGGAGGAGAGGGGTCAATAAGTCGAGCGGGGTCATATTTGAGGGACCAATGTGTGGTAGTAGTTGTTTCATGGATCACAAACACAGAACTCAGTTCCTGAGGACGGTTTCAGTGAGACAACCCACCATGTACTCCTACATGGCCTCTCACCGCTACCTTTACCAAATCGTGTTCACACACTTAGCTCACACACAGTAGGACATGTTCATCACTGTTCCAATTCACCCCCAATGAATCAGACCTGACTCAACTCTAAGCAGTAGCAGGCATGACAAACAAGCATGAATGAGTAGGCACATCAGGGCTCAAACAACTCCTACTCATGCTAGTGGGTTTCATCTATTTACTGTGGCAATGATAGGTCATGCAGAGGATAAGGGGTTCAACTAGCGCAACAAGTAACAGTTGAATCGTTGTTGTCCTAATGCAGTAAAAGAGAGCAGGAGCGAGAGAGTGGGATTGTATCGGAATGAGCAAGGGGGTTTTGCTTGCCTGGCACTTCTGAAGATAATATAGTTCTTCATCGGTGTCATCGATCACGTCGTCGGAAACATCATTGACTGAGAGGGGACGGTTACCGGCAAACAGAGAAGGACACAATCAATGTAATGCAACAATATGATGCATGAATGTGACATGGCAATATGCTGTTGATTGGCCTAATGCAACTAGCAACAAGTTAAATGGAGTTGGTTTGAACACTAGCTTCAAATTCAAACTCCATATGTGCTTTCTTAAATACCATTTAATTGAATTGTCCTAAACAGAGGACATAAGTTGCTCTAACATGCATGAAAATGCCATAAACAGATTCTTTGGATTTTTTTGATCATTTTTCATATATAATTTATTTCATTTGGAGTTACGGTTTAATTTCTATGAATTTTGGAAGTTTTGGGCATTTTCTGGAATTTCTGAATTATTTTAAATCCAGAAAATGATTAACTACGTCAACATTGCGTCATGCTGGCGTGAGCAGGTCAATAGGGCTACCTCGGGTCAAACCTGACGTGTGGGGTCCACACGTCAGTGACACAGGGCTGGTTAGTGTCGCTGACTGGTGGGCCTGATCAACGGCCACGTCAGCAGAGTCAATGCTGACGGGTGGGTCCCACTGTTTATGAACTAAACTAACCAGAAAATAAAACTAACCTAAACAGATACAGGGGCCCACATGGCAGTGGCTCCAGGGGTTAGTTAGAGCGTCATTAGTGGCTAATGACTTGCCATGTCAGCACTGCCGACGATTAGTCGCCGGCGACCTCAAGTCGCGGCGGAGCCCGCACGGCAGGCCACAGGGATGGCAGGCGAGGGCACCAGGAGGAAGCCCAGACCCGTGCTCGTCTAGGGGAGGCCGCGGGGCCGTCGGGTATGGCCTATTGCGATGGCGGTGGCGAGGTTAGCGGCGGCCGGAGCTCGATGATGTGCGCGGGTGGCGCTGCGGGGTGCAAGCGGGCTAGGGGAGACGCTAGCGAGGCTCAGCGTGGGGCGGAAAACATGTTACGCAGCACGGGATGACCAAATGGTCGCCGGAGCGATGCCGGCGCCAAGCTCGAGCGGAGGCGAGCTTCGGCCATGGTGGAACTACGACCTAGAGGGTGCGAACACGTGGGGTAGAAGAGGGGTTCGAAGCAGGGGCTCACGGCGAGTGCAGCGGTGGCCTCGGCGTGCTCGGGGAAGCAACAGAGCGAGCGGGGCGGCGAGAGGGATCTCCGGCGGCCCAAGGAGGAAGACGATGGCGGGACGGCGATGCAGATCTTCTGGTGAAGCGTGGCTGGATGGAGAGGATGAGGGAGGTGTGGCGATGCTCGTGGACACGTCGGAGAGGCTCGGGGATGATTGTGGCTGCAGCTATGGCGAACGGCGGCGACGGGCGCGCTCGGGTGTGGCGAGGGAGAGAGCCGAGGAGGGGGGAGAAACACAGGAGAGAGTGAGGAAGGTCCAGGGGTGCGTGGTGTCGCGAGGGAGGTCCAGGGCGATGAGGGAGCACACAGGCAGGGTGGAGGTGGCCGGCGTGTGGCTGCGCGCGCCGGGCACGCGCCCCTGCCTACTGGCGCGAGGAGGGAGGCGACAGGAGGGGCCAGGTGGGCTAGGCCAGTGAGCTGGGCCGGCTACAGCTAGGTGGGCCAGGTTATTCTTCTCTCTCTCTCTTATTTCTGTTTCAGTTTTTCTATTACTTTTATTCTGTTTTGAATTAGTAAAAATACTAATTCATTTTGAAAAATCTTGAAAATGATTGTGGCATATGTTTGGGTTATTTCCAACAACCTTAAAATACTTTCAAGATTATCTGGACATTTAAAATTATTTATAGGATTTAAATGTCCAAATGCAAATACTTATGATTTAATTCAAAAATCCATAAATGACCTAGAAAGGTGTGAACCATTTTTGTCAGAGGTTCTAGACCAATTCAAAAAATGATGATCTTTTCTAAAGAGCATTCTGGGTTCTTGAAAATGTTTTTAAGTTGAACCTATTTGATCTAATTTTGGTGCTAGGGTTTGTCATCCCCATTTCAAGTTTAATTGAAAAATAAACATGATGCATGGATGCTTTAAGGCAACTAATGGCAAGCAATTCTAGGGCTGTGACATCGCGAGAGAGGTGCTCCAGCATCATCTAATGGTGTGCCCCAATGTACGCCCATGAAGAGGCGAGCAAGATGGCAGTCCACTAAGAAGCGCAAGCTAGAGGCGGCAAGGACCATCCGGGAAGTTCGATATCTCGAATGGCTGGAGAACCCCGTCGTAGTAACGAAGAAAAGCGGGAAGGAACGGATGTGCGTCGACTTCACCAACCTTAACAAAGCTTGCCCCCAAGATCCTTCCCCCCTCCCACGCATCGACCAAATTGTCGACTCCACCGCCGAGTGCGACTTGTTGTGTTTCCTGGATGCGTTCTCAGGATACCACCAAATCAAGATGGCGGTGGAGGATGTGGAGAAGACAACCTTCCTGACAGCATGTGGGGTGTACTGCTACACCTGCATGCCCTTCGGGCTGCACAACGCGGGCGCAACTTTTCAGCGATTGATGCACATCGCCTTGGGGCGGCAGATCGGCAGAAACGCAAAGGCCTACGTCGATGACATAGTGGTCAAGTCTCGCGAGACGAGGACATTGATTCAAGACTTGGAGGAGACCTTCGAGAGCCTGCGCCAATTGAACCTGAGGCTTAACCCGAAGAAGTGCGTGTTTGGTGTCCCCTCCGGCAAGCTACTGGGGTTCCTCGTATCCCACAGAGGGATCGAGGCGAACCCGGAGAAGATCAAGGCCATCGAAGACATGAGCCCACCACAGACCCTTAAGGAGATGCAAAAGCTGGCAGGGCGGGTGACCGCGTTAGGGCATTTCATCTCCAAGCTAGGAGAGCGCGCCTTGCCCTTCTTTAAGCTCATGAAGAAGGAGGGCCCGTTCGAGTGGACCTCGGAGGCCGGCCGGGCCTTCCAAGACCTCAAGAAATACCTCACCAGCCCCCCGGTGATGGTGGCACCGCGGCCTCTCGAGCCTCTGGTACTCTATCTTGCTGCCACCCCATGCTCCGCTAGCGCGGCGCTGGTGGCGGTTCGGGGGAGCGCCGAGGCAAGGGTGTGCCATGTCAAGCCAGAGCTGATGCAGCGCAGGGTCAGGAAGCCGCAGCAAAGCCTACATCGGCGGAAGACAAAGCTCAGCAGGGCAACATCGCAGAAGATCTTGAGGACCGTCAGGTCTCAGGAAATCCACCACCTCAGGATATGCCCCAATCTTCGCAGGTCCCGAGCCTCGACGGTGTTTGAGCCCTCATCGAACACCCGGTGTACTTCGTCAGCACCGTACTGCGAGACGCAAGGGCGCGCTACCCCATGCCACAAAAGCTCCTGCTCGCACTCTTGGTGGCCTCGTGCAAGCTGCGGCACAACTTCCAGGGCCACCCCATCAAGATCGTGTCTACCTACCCATTGGAGAGGGTACTCAGGAGCCCTAACTCAGCCGGAAGGGTTGCTGAGTGGAATATCGACTTGTAGGCATTCCAGTTGGAGTTCAGCACTACCAGGGTCATCATGGGAGCCGCTCGCCGATTTTGTGGCGGAATGGACAGATGCCCCAACTCTTGAGGAAGGAGAAGACCGGTCCACCTCCCTAGGAAGTGAGGCACCAGACGGCTGGGTCATGTATTTCAATGGTGCCTTCGCGCATTAGGGCGCGGGGGCTGAAGCAGTGCTCATCTCGCCCACTCAGGACAAGCTCTACTATGCCATGCAACTCTATTTTCAGCATGGCGAGAAGGTTTCCAACAACATCGCAGAATACGAGTGCCTCATAGCTGCCCTCAAGGCTACGACGGCTCTAGGGGTAAAGCGCCTCACTGTCAAAGGCGACTCGCAGCTCCTCGTCAACTTCTCCAACAAGGTGTACGAGCCAAAGGACGAGCACATGGAGGCCTACCTCGTGGAGGTGCGCAAGATGGAAAAGCAGTTCTCGGGCCTGGAGCTAGAGCACGTGCCCCAGGGCACCAACAAGGAAGCCGACGACATCGCCAGGAGAGCATCCAAGCGGCAACCACAAGAGCCAGGTGTCTTTGAAGAGTGGATCTTCAAGCCATCAGCTGCGCCGCCTCTTTCAAGCACGACTCAGCCTCGGGAGGAGCTCCCACAGCCCCCGGCCACGGGAGTCCCAGCCTGTGGCCCAACCTCAGGAGCCCGGCTGCTCCTGGCACTCGAGCCCCAAGGGGAGGGCTGGACCAAGGAATTCAAAGAGTACCTGACGCACAGGACACTGCCATGGAGGGAAGAGGACGCAGAGCGCGTGGCCCGGCAAGCCATGGCATACTGTATCCAAGACGGCAAGTTATATAGGAAACGACTGAATGATGTCATGCTGCGCTGCATCCCTAGCGATCGAGGAAGGGAGTTGTTGATTGACATACACGGCGGGGACTACGGACACCACTCGTCACTGCGGACCTTAGTCGGCAAGGTGTTCTGCAGTGGATTCTATTGGCCTACAGCGCTTAACGATGCAGCCGAGCTGGTGAAGTCCTGTGAAGCTTGCCAATTCCACGCCAAGCAAATCCACCAGCCAGCTCTGGGCCTCCAAACAATCCAGCTTACGTGGCCGTTTGTAGTCTGGGGGCTGGACATATTAGGCCCGTTCCCTCGAGCGCCAGGGGGCTACCGCTATCTCTACTTTGCCATCGAGAAGTTCACCAAGTGGGCGGAAGTGAAAGCCGTCTGTATCATTCCAGCTGGCTCTGCTGTCAAGTTATCAAGGGTCTCGTGAGCCGCTTCGGGGTCCCCAACCGCATCATCACAGATAACGGTTCACAGTTTACTAGCAACCTCTTCAAAACCTACTATGCTAACCTTGGAATGCAGATTTGCTACGCTTCTGTGGCCCACCCCAGAAGTAACGGTCAAGCCGAGCGCGCTAACGCGAGGTACTGAGGGGCCTCAAGACCAGGACCTTCAAGAAGAAGCTGGAGGCCTGCGGCAGGGGCTGGCACAATAAGCTCCAATCCATGCTGTGGTCCATCCAAACCACCGCCACCAAGCCAACTGGCGAGACTCCATTCTTCCTCGTCTACGGAGCAGAAACAGTCCTCCCTCACGAGGTCAAGCATCGCTCCGTGCGGGTCTTGGCGTTCGATGAAACGCGGAAAGACGCCATGCGGGGGATCGGTCACGTGCTCGGGGAGGAACATCGTCGCGAGGCCGCGCTGAGGGTGGCAAGGTACCAGCAAGCGCTGCGGCGATATCACTGCCGCAACATCCACTCCAGGACACTCGAGACGGGTGACCTAGTCCTGAGGCGGGTCCTCTCCAGGGAAGGGCTGCATAAGCTTTCGCCAATGTGGGAGGGCCCGTTCAAGGTCGTTCACATCTCCAGGCCTGGCGCCGTGCGCCTGGAGACACAAGAAGGGGTACCTATCCAAAATGCCTGCAACATCCAGCACCCCCGGAAGTTCTACCCTTGAAGCAAGGCCCAGAGCATGTGAAGCAAGGCCTAGATCCTGTGAAGCAAGGCCCAGAGCCTGTGAAGCAAGCCTAGAGCCTGTTAAGAAAGGCCCAGAGCCTGTGAAGAAGGCCCGATGCCTATGAAGAATGCCGCCCGTGACACTCTCACATAATAATGAGTTGGGGCTGTACACGCCCCGGAGTCTCAGGAGCGCCGGCCTCAGGCCTTGGGGCTCCTGCCCACGCCTAGTGGCAGCACTTAGCTCCGCGCTCGTGAGAAGACTTGAAGACTAGATTAGGTGCCGGACGCGGCTTTTCATTTGCTTTCCGTAGTTGGCTTGCTTTTCCTTAATCAAGGTTTGCCTTTGGCGTTCCTTGCTAATTTGATTCCCTCGCCTCTTGTTGCGTTTTTCCGGCTCGAAGTTGCTTGTGTTCTCTCTCTCGCATGCCTCACGAGGGGGTTCGGCAGGTGCCCTTGCAAGCATTTTTTCTCCTTTTCGCCTTCTCGTGAGACACCCTCATTCGAGCCCAAAAGCTAGCGCACCTCTCCTAGTCCGTTCCCCATGGGTACCATGATACAAAGCGCCAGGTCAGGGCCAGGATGAACGGCAAATCTCTTAACGCATTTCCTAACAAGCTTTTTGCAGTTCCTGAGAGAATGCAGGCCGCCAAAGCAAGATGGATGCGAGGAAATAAACGCCTCGCGAGGAAGAGGGCGTCCTGAGTATACTAGATTAAGTTATCTTTGCACAAAATAAAGGCACAGCATGGGAACAACACACATACTGTCATAACCGAGGAACCATAGTTCGATACACGCCCCTGGACCCATAATGGTTCCATTCTTGATGCAGGAAAAGAGTAAAACAAAAGAAGCATTGCAGCGATCCACGAAGACAGGCCCCTGGCGCCACCCCGAGCCTAGCCGCATACTTCCTCACGCTTCACGGAGATGCGGCGACGAGGCAACCCACTGCCGCCTTCAAAACGGGCGCGGCGGCTGGTTGTAGCCGCCACTGCTGGAGCTGTCACCGGAGGAAGAGCCGCCGTAGCTGGACGAGATGCGGTTGCCGCCGAGGGCGGGCTCGCCTTCGTCCTCGTCGCGACCGTCCCCAAGGCCGAGTACCTCCTCGTCATCGTTCGCCTCGGGGCAGCACCCGACGCGTCGACCATCTTCCCCAAACACCCTCACATAGGGGTCGATCCACCATCATACCTGAAGTGGAGGGTGCACCGCCTGCCCAGGCCATGGGCGCGGGCGAATGTCTGCGAACCGCGGGCCAGGGCTATGTTGCCCGCGGCGGAAGTCTTGACCGCAACCCAAGAGGCCTTACTGCAGCAGCCATCCGCCTGCTGCCAGAGTCTGCCTGGACAGGAGGCCGGCAGTTCGCCGGCGAAGAAGAGCGCAAGTTGGAGCCAGTTGCCAGCCAGGTTCTCCGACCAGACGACAAACTCCGGCAACACCTCAGCCGTGTGGAAGCGCGGACGAGGAGGCCACGCCACCACAGCATGCCTCCCCTTGACAACTGGACCGCCATGGCTGGGATGACCCACTCCACGTGCCGCGGCGCCGTCTCAACAATGGGCCATGGCGAGGGTCACGGCATGCTTGCGCAGACGGCCGCGTCCACGCTTGGGCGCCAGGGAGCCGGGTCCCTCGTGAGGGGCCTTCCCCTTCTCAACGGCAGAGAACTTCCTTCGTGGTGCCATGGGTGTCACTGCAAGTGATGGAGCAAGGAAGAAGAAGCAAGCAAGCGGGGAAGAGATGGGCGACGGGGGCTCCGCCCCCTCCCCATTTATAGCAAAAGAAGTCCAACCGGCGTCTCCCACGATCGCAAGTAATGATGGTTTTCCTTGCATGTCGCAGGGACTTGCCACGTCAAGCAGTTGCCGAGGCAACATGGGGAAGCGGAGATGCCCACATCCAACCAACCGCCACATGTCGACTGAGGCCGCGGGATTTAGGGGCCCGCGGTGCTCCGAACTTGACCCTTGGCTTCGCCGTGAAGCCAAGCCCGAGCACACTTTGGGCCCAGGGGCTACTGTCGGTGTTCTAGGAACAGGGGTCCCTAGACTTGCTTGCCTGTGGCCCACGGCATGGCTGAGCCAGCAGGCCGTACGACCCGTCTTCATCAACAAGGCATCCAAGACCCTCGCAAGGGGCCAAGCCTCGCGAGGCGGACGACGCAAGACCTCCTCTAGAGTGGCCTGGTCAGGAAGGCTCACGAGGAGCAGAGATATCAAGGAGAGGCGATCCTCACGAGGCTTCGTGACGTGAGCCATGACGAACGGCGCCAGGCGGGTACCAGCGTGCAGCGTCCTTGTTTCCTCTTTGGTGCTAAGGAGGCAGGCGGAGGCAAGGAGTACCGAGGCATCAGGCAAAGGTTTCCATTTTGGCGCAACAAGACCAAGACCAGAGGAACGGCAAGACGGAGGTCACCGTGGAGCCCAAGGCGGCATCACCACCAGAGCCTTGCGCAGGCGAAGACTACTTTTGTCAGGATAGCTTGTACTAGCTGTCCCCCTTCAAATTGCCCGCCGTTGTTGGCTCCCTTCCCGCTCAGTATTTGGGAAGAGGACCAGGGCCTCTATAAATAGGACCAGCCACCACCGTAGGAAGGAGGAGGAGAAGGGAGATCAGATCAGATAGGATCGAGAGAGACACACAAGTCCACAAGCACAAGAACACCTCAACCTCAGGAGGTTGTTCTTCCCCTGTAATTGTTCATCATCAGCCCTAGAGGCAATCCACCACCCCCACACTGGAGTAGGGTATTACACCACAATGGTGGACCGAACCAGTATAAATCTCGTCTCTTTCTGCGTTGTGAGTTCGTAGAGTTCGTCCGCGAGATCTTAGCGAGGTAGCGCGTAGATCGGTAGGAGGGAAAGACTTCGCGCGCACCCCAGAGTTCGAACCTTAAGGGTTTGTCGGAACCCCGCATCCAACAGAGGCCACCCACCGGCCTTGAAGGCTGGGTCCAGACATGACTGGGAGGCTCGGAGCAATTAAATTGAAACCTGGGTGCTGGGACTCAAGGTTGGAAAGGTTGAAGAAGAGGTAGGCGTAGAGGAGAAAGACGGGTCTGTGCCCCTTTATAAAGACGATGAATATCAAACGCCTCCTCATAGGTCTTAAAGCCTGCCTATTCACAAGGGGCCATGCCAACGGAACGGTTGGGTTACCCATGCCCGTATTGATGAGAATCCCGCAATAAGGGGACACGATCTTTGCTTCCATTAAAAGTTCCAATAAAACCGCATATTGAAACATGGAGCGGGAGGCTAAAGAAAAAACGGTTCGAAGTAATGACTGGGCTGGGACATGATGTCGCGCTACAGAAGTTGTCAGCAGATTGGACTCGTGAAATGTTATGCTCTCTGTGGTTGTGTGTGGTATCTGTCTTGCAGAGCCGGACACATTTTCTATGGATTTTTTGGAAGTATTCGGAGAAGGAACCCTCCTTGCAATGTCGAAGACAATCTACGCGTTGGACACATCATCATTGAAGCCTAGTTCAGGGGCTACTGAGGGAGTCCTAGATTAAGGGGTCCTCGGGCGTCCGGCCTATGTCACATGGGCCGGACTAATGGGCTATGAAGATAGAAGACAGAAGACTCTCTCCCGTGTCCGGATGGGACTCTCCTTGGCATGGATGGCAAGCCTGGCGTTCGGATATGAAGATTCCTTTCTCTGTAACCGACTTTGTACAACCCTAGGCCCCTCAGGTGTCTATATAAACCGGAGGGTTTTAGTCCATAGGGACAATCACAATCATATAGGCAAGACTTCTAGGGTTTTAGCCATTATGATCTCGCGGTAGATCAACTCTTGTAATCCTCATACTCATCAATATCAATCAAGCAAGACGTAGGGTATTACCTCCATCAAGAGGGACCGAACCTGGGTAAAACATCATGTCCCCTGCCTCCTGTTACCACCAACCTTAGACGCACAATTCGGGACCCCCTACCTGAGATCCGCGGGTTTTGACACCGATAACATATTCCATCATATTGGGTATCCTTGACGTCAAGTTTGTTGGCCGTTACATTGCTCTGTGAGGTTCTTGTGGATAAATCAGTATGTGCAATTATATTTGACATGCATGGAAGACAACTAGTAGTTAGATTTATGTAATGGGTGCCTGTAGGGGACGACATAAATAGTAGTACTGGGGTTAACTAGCAGCAACAGGTCTAAAAACTAAAGGGAGAACACAAATAAAAGCTACAGAATATGTATCGTTTGTACTCGAGATTAACTAGATGGCACACAAAAGTATTAAGGAACAACATAGGTTATACTAGAAGTGGTATAATACTATAATCACCAGCCTGTGGGATAACATTGGCTGATGGATGATAACTGTCGGTGTCAAAACCGGCGGATCTAGGGTAGGGGTCCCGAACTGTGCGTCTAGGCCGGATGGTAATAGGAGGCAGGGGACACGATGTTTTACCCAGGTTCGGGCCCTCTTGATGGATGTAAAACCCTATGTCCTGCTTGATTAATATTGATGATATGGGTAGTACAAGAGTAGATCTACCACAAGATCAGAGAGGCTAAACCCTAGAAGCTAGCCTATGGTATGATTGTATGTTATGGTTGTTGTCCTACGGACTAAAACCCTTCGGTTTATATAGACACCGGGGAGGGTTAGGGTTACACAAGGTCGGTTACAAAGGAGGAGATATCCATATCCGTACTACCTAGCTTGCCTTCCAGGCCAAGTAGAGTCCCATCCGGACACGAGACGAAGTCTTCAATCTTGTATCTTCATAGTCTAATAGTCCGGCCAATGGAGATAGTCCGGCTGTCCGGAGACCCCCTAATCCAGGACTCCCTCAGTAGCCCCTGAACCAGGCTTTAATGACGATGAGTCCGGTGCGTAGTATTGTCTTCGGCATTGCAAGGCGGGTTCCTTCTCCTAATACACCGCAGAAGAATTTGAATAGGAGGATAGTGTCCGACCCTACAAAATAAGTTCCACATTCCACCGTAGAGAGAATAATATTTTCGTAGATCTAATTTGTTGGCTTGTTTTGGCAGCATGACATTACTTCATGGCCCGGTGATTATTCGAACCGTTTCTTTTAACGAGCCCCGCACATAACGTGAGGCAGTTTTTTGACACGTCTTGTCAAAGCAGAGATTGTGTCCCCTTATTACGGGATTCTCATCAATACGGGCGTGGGTAACCCAACTGCGCCATCAATTGCGGCACTTGGGGGATAAGCGAGTTTTACCAGGCAACTGGGGACGCTTAATTTCGTCCGCCCATATAAAGGGATAAGGATTCACCTCTCTATCCACGCCTTCTTCCTCCCTTACCCATCCGTTTTCGCACACTTGAGCTCTAGCGCCCAAGTCCGCACTTCCCACCTCGACCTTCTCCAGTCATGTTCGGAGCGGGAGGCAAGTGGATGGTCTCCTCCGTCACGGAGGGAGACATCAAGAAACTGAGGAGAGCCGGATACCTGCCCGACAACATCGCGCACCAGCTCCCAGATGAGGGGCAGCTCATCCCCACCCCCAGGCCCCATGAGAGGGTAGTATTCCTCACCCATTTCCTCCGCAGACTGGGGTTCCATCTCCATCCCTTCGTCCGGGGGCTCATGTTTTATTACGGCCTGGATTTCCACGATTTGGCCCCGAACTTCATCCTCAACATCTCGGCGTTTATCGTCATGTGTGAGGCCTTCCTCCGCATCAAGCCCCACTTCGGGTTATGGCTGAAGACCTTCAATGTCAAGCCGAAGGTGGTGGGCAGCCGCCAGGCGGAGTGCGGAGGCTCCATGGTGGGCAAGATGCCCAACATAACATGGCTCGAGGGCTCCTTTGTGGAAACCATAAAGGGGTAGCAATCAGGGTGGTTCTATATCATCGAGCCGCGCGACCCTGCATGGGCAGCGGCCCCCGAGTTCCAATCTGGCTTCCCCACGCGGCTCACCTCCTGGAAAGAGAAGGGCCTGTCCTGGGTTAGTTCGAAAGAGCTGACCGGACTCCAAACATGTATTCAAAACATGGTGGACAAGAAGCTCAAGCTTGTCAACATAGTCCAAGTTATGCTCATCCGCCAGATACTCCCGTGCCAACAACGGGAGTTCAACTTGTGGGAGTTCAATCCGGCGCAGCACCGAACTCTGAACAGGCTCTTCGACACAACTCATGAAGACGCCTGGAGGGTGCTGTTCAAAAGTGCCGAGGTCCCTCCCCCTATTACTGAGGATCGCGGATTCAGCGCGAAGCGCCAAGCCAGTGCAGTAAGCTGCTTCACCTTTCATAGGATATTTATTTTTTATATAGATTGACTCCATGCGGGATCTAAACTCCCGTACCTTTGACGTGACTGGCAGAAGATGGCCGAACAGATCGACTGTCTGGCTCCTTTGCCCGAAGGCCCCGCTGACGCTCTTCTGGCGAAGATGCTGACTCCAGCCCCTTATAAGGTGCGGGAGAAGACCAAGAAGGCCAAGGGGACCCGGAAGAGTTCCCGACGCCAGGCATCGTCAGACTCACCGTCCGATGACTTTGCGGCGCACTCTTCCCCTGAAGACGAGGAAGAGGAAGAAGAAGATGCTCCCCCACCGACTGGGGGAGACAAGAAAAGGAAGGCCGCCCCAACCGGGGAGGTCGGATGGTCAAAGAAGGGAAGGACTCTCCTTCCGGACAGTTCCACCGCCGCTGACGAAGGCGAAGGCGAGTGGTTGCCCAGGTTCAAGCCCCCGGGGAGATCGTAAGTATTCCGATACCAGAGTAACTCCTAGGATTCCTTTGTCACACTGCTTTCCCTAACGCCGGACGCAATTATGCAGGCCGCCACGAGACAGTATCGATGTATCATCGGACGGCTCCTTGGGCTTGTCGGACATGGATAGCGATCCAGTCCCGACCGCCACCTCCCCTCATCCTTCCGACGAAGCCGAGGTGTTGTCTCAAGAGGCACCGGATCGACGGGAGACAGTCCTGGAGGCGCCTCAAGGCGACCTTCCGGACTGCGGGAGCCGCGGGGACAGGGCCCCCGAGAGCTCCGAGTTCGGCCCTCAGCCGAACACCGTGCCGGACCCTCCAGCGGTTCCGGGCTCGGGCAGGCGGTCTCCTTCTAAGAGGGGCAAGACGCCTGTGCCGGTGACCTCTGTCCATCCAAAGGCACCGGACAATCTACTGGAAGCGCTTCGCAGCGCTTCCATCGATGAGGAGCACCGCACTATCATGAGTGCGGTGATCCAGAAGGTTTAGTCCGCCAAGAGCGGATTGACTGAAGCCTGTGCCAGCCTTCTAACAGGCTTTGAGGTAAGTGTTTTAAAATGTAGGAGAAATATTACCGCATAGACAGTAGCCCCTGATGCTTTGTTCGGTGTTCACAAAGAAAAGCCGAACAGAGAATCAAATAATATCGCAGGAGTCTAATATAAGTATGTCAATATGCATATGCAGGCTTCGTTGCTGGCGTCAGCCACACTAACTACGGAGGTCGCCGTACTGAAGCAGGATCTCGAGGGGTCCAAGAAAGAGCTCGGCCTTGCCAAGAGGCAGCTGGAGGAGAACAAGGGTAAGTAATACCCCGTCTATAGATATGTATATATAAAAAGGGACGCGATTGCAAAATGACATGATCATTGTATGTTTGCCAGGGGCCACGACCGAGGTGGCGACCCTGAAGCAAGCGCTGGCCAAGGCCGAAGATACAGCAGCCAAGGAGCGCACCAAGCGAGAGAAGCACGAGGCTCGGGTGGGCGAGGTGCAGCAAGAGCTCCAGGCTCTTGTGGCGAAGCACAAGGTGTTGGAGCTTGACTCCAAGACGCGGGAGTCTGAGCTTGCTGCGGCCCTCGAGAGTGTAAAAAGTGCCAAGGCCGAAGCCCAAATGGCCCTCCAAGAGATCGACGCGATGAAGAAGATAGCGGCGGGTAAGGCTTTCTATATGCAAAGCAAGCATGTAAAAGTAAATTACCGATTACTTACTCGGATCTGGAGCTCTTCAGGAGCATTCACAGATTTGCCCCACAGTGTGTCTGATGCCGCACAATTTTACCAGGCCGAGGACGGAAGCTCAACGGAGAAGCTGTTCTGGTCTTAGTATGCTGAGGCCGAACATCCGGTGCCAATTAGCGACCAGCTGAAGCAGATGGTCGAGCTACATAAGGCGGCCGATCAGGCCATGAAGAGCTTTATAGTCTGGTTGTGGCCTGGCGACGCCCTTTCGAACAGCTTCTTCGACCTGGTGAGGCGGCATGTGGATGCCTGCCCGTGGCTGGAGGTCTTCAAGCAATTTGTCTGCATTGAAGGTGCACGCCGGGCTTTCGCCCCGTGTGAAATTGCAGTAGGTCAAGCTAGACGTCGTGAAGCAGATCAAGGAGGGGCCGCCACCCCGAGATGTACTACGAGGGTGTTCTGCCGGGCGCCAGTCTCATCGCGGACGGTTGTTCGAAAGATGTAATATTTGAATGAGACTTGCTCGTTTTATCCTGTATGTATGAAAACTTGTTTCATATGCGCTATGCAACGCTTGTTGGAATTTAAAATATTACCTTCTGTTTGGCTATTTATCCAATCTGAGAGATGGCTAGTCCTCGGCTTCTGCCCCCATGCCACGAGTGCTGGGGTGTCCGGGATAAACCTGAGCACTCTTGTTCCCATGTTTGGGTCCTTCGAGGGAGGTGCTCAGCACAACGAACAAGGCAACCGGACCAATAATGCTTTATCACTCTCATTTAGCCATAAAATTCTATAATTTTAAATTTCGGCGAAGCCCCTGGTATTCGGAAGGCCGAATTCGTGGCGCGATACATGCCTGTAAGCCGGACAGGGCCGGCCCCTCGCCCTAAGCGGCATAAGTCTTTAGGGACTCGAAAAACCTCGCCGAACAGCGACCAGTCTCTCGCCTTATCATGACAGTCAGTTTTAGCTTTCTCTACTGAGGTGCTCAGCCCGGCAGAACCGGGGTACAATCGCAGTAGTTCTCTAGCGCTACCTTAGCCGATAGAGCGGAACGTAAAGTACCAAAACATAGGAGCCGGGCAAACCCAACATTTGACCAAAGACATTATTCGGAGTTGATGCATATAATGCTATAAGTTCGGGGTGCCGCACTTGTGAAAGTGTTCAGACTTTTCACACCGCATTGTGGGGTACGTAAGCCCCTGGTTTATTGGTCGTACCAGAGTGTATGGTTGCAAGGCGTCATTAATGAACACACACACACACACACACACACACACACACACACATATATATATATAGTGTTACTATTCATCATCCAAGGTGCGGAATAAGTTATTCTTCACCCGAGGTGATCTTACAATCATTTCAAATAGTCACATTTCTATTGATTCACTACGTAAATTTTGACATAAGAAAATAAAAAATATAGGTCATAAGACAAGAGAATTTGCAGTTTATGTGTATTTTAGACTGTTTTTATGTTTGTAATTTTACATAACATAAAATATTTTTTATGGTGATTATATATTTTCTTACGGTCTCTTTTTGCGTCGGAAATAAGACAAAACTTACGGAACGTAAAATTACGGTGCATTGATGGTAAAATAGAGAGGGATGAAGAATAACTATTTCTCACCCTGGGCGCAGAACTGGTTGATTGCCTTGAGAGGCTGCTTTGCGCTTCTGCTGCGAGGGCCGCGGTGTGCTCCTCTGTTCGGAGAGAGCGCTCTGTGTTTCCATTGACTGTAATAACTCCCCGAGGTCCTGGCATCTTGATATTGAGGTATGCATAATGCGGTACCGCATTGAATCTAGAAAATGCGGTTCGCCCGAGAAGCGCGTGATAACCACTGTGGAACGGGACTATATCGAAGATTAAATCTTCGCTTCGGAAGTTATTTGGGGATCCGAAGACCACTTCCAGTGTAACTGATCCTGTGCAATGGGCCTCTATGCCTGGAATGATGCCCTTAAAGGTCGTTTTTGTGGGTTTGATCCTTGAGGGGTCTATACCCATTTTGCGCACGGTGTCCTGATAAAGCAGGTTCAGGCTGCTGCCGTCGTCCATAAGGACTCGAGTGAGGTGAAATCCCTCGATGATTGGGTCTAGGACCAGTGCAGCGAATCCTCCATGACGGATACTAGTGGGGTGGTCCCTGCGATCGAAGGTGACCGGACAGGAGGACCAAGGGTTGAACTTTGGGGCGACTGCCTCCAACGCATATACGTCCCTGAGCGCACGCTTCCGCTCCCTCTTGGGGATGTGGGTTGCGTATATCATGTTCACCGTCCGCACTTGCGAGGGAAACCTCTTCTGTCCTCCTGTGTGCGGCTGCCAGGGCTCCTCCTCGTCATCGCTATGCAGCCCCTTGTCCTTGTTTTTGGCAATTAACTTGCCGGCCTGCTTGAACACCCAACAGTCCCTGTTGGTGTGATTGCTGGCTTGTCTGGGGTGCCGTGTATTTGACACGAGCGATCGAGTATACGGTCCAAGCTGGATGGACCCGGCGTACTTTGTTTAAATGGCTTTTTCCGCTGACCGGGTTTAGAGCCTTTGAATCCGGCATTGACTGCCGTATCCTCAGTATTTTCGTTGTTAATGCGGCACTTATGCTTGTGGCGACGTGATCTGCTATTGCCGTCCTTGGTATCTGAGGTACCATGGTTCTTTGATATGTTATTACTGCGAGCCAGCCAGCTGTCTTCTCCCGCACAAAAGCGGGTCATGAGCATCGTGAGAGCTGCCATAGATTTTCGCTTTTCCTGACCAAGGTGCCGGGCTAGCCACTCGTCTCGGATGTTGTGCTTGAAAGCCGCTAAGGCCTCCGCATCCGGACAGTTGACGATTTGATTTTTCTTTGTAAGGAACCGAGTCCAGAATTGCCTGGCCGACTCTTCTGGGTGCTGAATTATGTGGCTTAAATCATCGGCGTCTGGTGGTCGTGTCAGAGTAATGGGCCATGAGTAGGCTAACCCGAGCCCTAGAACCTTTCAAGACATCAGGGCAGGCTGCGCCCCTCAAGACCCTAGGACGAAGAGCAGCCTTCTGAGAAGTCGGCGGCAAAGCGACCGACTGCCCACTCGCGGCCGAGTCCCGGGGACGACTTCAAGATAAGCCGACTCCTGACTGGCGAGTTCCAGAGAAGCCGGCCTTGGGAAGTCGGCCCACGACTCCAGCAAAACCCCATGTCCTCATCAAGAGGGACATGACAGGGGAGTGGCTACAGTGAAGACTGCTCCCACCCCTTTCCAAAGGCAAGCATGGTCACAGTACGGCGTACCGATGGAGATCTCCATGCGGCGTGGCACTGTCACCATGCTGGCCCTGACATCAACACCAGTGGACCGAATCCTGCGCCCACAATGGCTTGTCTGTACGACCTTTGGGCGACGGGTCCCATCGGCCAGCGGGATCCCAGAAGACGGCAAGTGCGCCACAAGTCGGACCCGTCGGGAGTCGGCCACCGAGAGTCGGCCGGCTCCTCCCCCGGGGCCCACGCGCCATTAACCAGATGTGATGGAGAGTGGCAATAGTGATTGCTCGCCAGGCGGCGGGGCTGTTGCCATGACACCATGACGAAGCTCGCGTCATTAGAAGCACGGCTACAGTAATCAGCAGCCAGCAAGACCCGCTCGCGGCGGACGCGGCCTGTCGGCTCCATACCTAGCCAGTCGGCGGGCCCCAGCAGTCGGCGGAGAAGACGGAGGCTGGAGGCACTGACGGCTGGGCCCGCATCCAGCCGGATTACCATTGTACCACTGGGGGTAGGCCTATATAAACCCCCTAGGGCACCCATGCAAAGGGTGGGAATCCATTAGCTCTAGACTAGATCATATAGGAGGGAGAGAGCTAGCCTTGCCCTCTCCTACCTCCAAAAAACAGCTCAAGGAGCAATCGTGTAAACACTTTGCCATAGTGATCATGCGGAGACCACGTAGAGCAGCAGTAGGGGTATTATCTCCCCGTAGAGCCCTGAAGCTGGGTAAGATTCGTCGGCGTGCATGTCTACGCCTCATCCCGTTTCCAGGCACCGGTGACGTTCTACTCGCCCCCACCATGATAAGCCATCCTTTGGCATATGTCGCACCCAACCCCCGACATTTGGCGCCCACCGTGGGGCCTGGTGCACCCTCGTTCGGAGACCTGTTCTGGACAGGAACCCTTTTCCTCCCTGGCGAGCGCAGCCAGCCAGGCACGCCAGACGGAGTTTGCGCTGACACGCTGCACGGTGTTGAGATCGCCTGCGCCGCTAGCCGCCTCGCCGAACTTGTCGGCGAGGTTCGCATCTCCGACAAACCTGCATCCGACGCAAGCACGAGCGGATCCAAGAGCCTCCTCGCGAGCCTCCTCGGTCAACTCCACGTCGCCGGCAAGCCTGCCGTAGACTTGGAGTCTGTAGGTTCCACCGACCCGATGCTGGTCGACTCCGACACCGCGTCGCTCGACGCGTTCCCCACCAATGTGGTGGTCTATGACGAGCCTCTCCCTCGCGCGGAGAGCGGCAGAAGCACCGTCACCGAGGTACTCGTCATCAGTCATGATGAGCTCCCCGGCGGAGGAGCGCATTATCCGCTTGGCGCGGCGCTACAAGACCTGACTGCGCCCATTCCGGAAGACGCTGACGCGGAGACGTTGGAGGCGTGCCGCCTTCAGCTCGTCGAAGGTGCGAAGAAGCTGGCTAGCATGAGACGCTTGTCAGAAACCTACCAGCGAGAGATGGATCGCGCTGTTGGTGGCTCGCCAGCCCCAGCTGGGCCCAGCCGCCTTGGCCCGGTCCAGCAGCGCGGCGTAGCCATCGCCGACCTGTTCGGGGCAAGACGTCCTATGTACGCTACACCTGTGGAGAACATTCGAGCCGCCCAGGCGGCGGCAAACGAGCTGGACAATTTCGAGGGCGAAGAGTGCTGCCTGATGATGGAGCGAGTCCAGCGGCTCCTCGACGCGGCTGCCGTGTAGAACGAGGCCGGCTGCCGCACAGAGGCGCCGCAGTGGCAAAACGATGACCTTCACCGAGACCAAGGCGCGACGTCTCGGACAACGACTGGCGGCACCCGAGGAAGAAAGGACAAGGATCCGACTGTCAGCCACAGTCGGACTCACATTACCATAGAGCGCGACCGAGATGGCCGCCCGAGAGTAGTGGAACGACGGGACGACTGTCCGCTTCCTCCTCCTCACAAGGAAAGGCGAGTCTCCACACCGCCTGTTGATCATCTGACTCTTGGCGACCGCCTTGGCCGCTGAGAGGGAATCGGGGAAAACGACGCCCACCACCGGATCGACCGGCTTCATCGATCCCTGGCGCTGGAAGAAGAAGACTTGTTGGGTCCGCCTTGTTTCGGGCCCCGCAATCGAGACGAGCCCTTTCCCAAAGGGTTCATGCTCCCACGAGACACGCCCAAGTACACTGGCTCCGTGAAGCCGGAAGACTGGCTAGTCGACTACTTCACGGCTGTCAGCATAGCGAACGGCAACAAGCGTGTCACCGTAAAATACGTTCCGCTCATGCTCCAGGGCATGGCCCGGACATGGCTGAACAGCCTGAAGCCCCGTAACATCAACAGCTGGGTCGACTTCACCGAAGCCTTCGTCCGCAACTTCACCAGCACATACAAGCATCCTCCCAAGCCTCGTCAGCTCTCCTTGTGCATGCAAGGTCCCGACGAGTCAACTCGCGACTACCTCACGCGTTGGGCCGAGCTTCGGAACTCCTGCGAGGGCGTGCACGAGGTGCAGGCTATCGAGTACTTCACTGCTGGCTGTAGAGAAGGCACCCTCCTCAAGCACAAGCTCCTCTACGATGAGCCAGAAACCCTCGACGAGCTGCAGATCATAGCAGACAAGTACGCCACGGCCGGCTCCTCCATGAAGGCGGAGATTCAAGTTAGGGCAACTAGCAATGTGGCCCCTCAAACTCCAAGAAGTCTGGCGGGAGATGCCAGTCGGCGGCAACAGCAGAGCGACCACAAGCGCAAGGCCCCGCAGCCGTCTTCCAGCAGCCAACAGGTCGCGACAGTTGAAGCCCAGCAGCCGGATGGGCAGCTTCCACCCAAGCGACAGAAAGGCGGCAAGCCCAACTGGTTGCCGGCCTTCTCCTACAGGCAGACTCTGGATGGACCTTGCAAGTTCCATTGCGGCGCGAAGCCGTCGAATCACACCACCCGGAAGTGCCACTGGCTCACCAGGATCGCCAAGGGAGACGGCCTCCTACCTCCCCCGCCTGCTGGGCAGCCGCCTCCGCCTCCGCCCGGGCAGTCGGCTATCAGACCAGTCGGCGCAGTACAAGACGAATACCCCGAAGAACATGGAGCCTACGTGGTATTTACCAGTATGGCTGATGATCGACGCAGCAGGTGGCTGCAGCGACAAGAGGTGAATGCAGTAGCGTCAGAGACGCCAGAGTTCATGCACTGGTCCGAAAAGCCTATGAGCTGGAGCAGGGCTGATCACCCAGAGGTGATGCCGAGTCCGGGCTCTTATGCCTTGGTCCTGGATGCCACCTTTGCCACGGATAGACGAGCTGCTCGTTTCTCGCGAGTTCTGATAGATGAAGGCAGCAGCATCAATATCCTGTACAAGGAGACCATGGAGAAATTAGGAATTAAGCAAAGACAGGTTCAGAACAGCTGGATTGTGTTCCACGGCATTCTTCCTGGGCTTTCCTGCTAACCAATCGGCAAGATCCTGATGGACGTCCTCTTTGGAGACAAAGATCACTTCCGCCGAGAGTCAGTTTGGTTTGAGGTGGTGGACCTTGAGAGCCCATACCATGCACTACTCGGCCGACCCGCCTTGACCAAGTTCATGGCGGTCCCCCACTATGCCTACCTCAAAATGAAGATGCCCAGTTCTATGGGAATTCTGACCGTAGCCGGCGACTACCGGAAGTCGTCTGCCTGTGCGACTAAGAGCAGTCGGCTAGCCGAGTCCTTGGTGATCGCAGCCGAGAAGCGGCTCCTGGAACGGGTTGTGGCGATGGCCGGCAAGCAGCCAGAGGTGTCGCCCAACCCAAAGGAGTCGGAGGCTGAGGGTTCGTTCAAGCCGGCCAAGGAGACAAAGAAGATACCCTTGGATTCGGAGCACCCAGAGAGGTATGCTGTCATAGGTGCAAACCTCGATAGGAAATAGGAAGGCGAGCTCGTCGATTTCCTCCATGAGAATCGGGACATCTTCGCATGGTCCCCCAAAGACATGCCAGGTGTACCGACGGAATTCGCCAAGCACAAGCTACATGTCCGATCTGATGCAAAGCCGGTCAGGCAGCCCCTGCGCCGCCTATTAGAAGAGAAGAGAAGAGTTGTCGGAGAAGAAATAGCCCGGCTCCTAGCGGCTGGCTTCATTATGGAAGTATTCTTTCCAGAGTGGCTAGACAATCCGGTCCTGGTACTGAAGAAGAACAAGCAGTGGCGAATGTGTATTGACTACACGAGCCTCAACAAAGCCTGCCCCAAGGACCCGTTTGCTCTACCAAGAATTGATCAGGCGATAGACTCCACCGCCGGATGCGAGCTGTTGAGCTTTTTGGATGCATACTCAGGATATCACCAGATCAAGCTGAACCCGGCTGATAGACTGAAGACCGCCTTCATCACGCCGTTTGGAGCCTTCAGCTACCTCACCATGACGTTCGGCTTGAGTAATGCTGGCGCCACCTTTCAGCGTTGCATGCAGAAGTGCCTCCTCAAGCAACTCGGGAGAAACGCCCACGTCTACGTGGATGATGTGGTGCTGAAGATGGAAAAGCATGGAACACTACTGGAAGACCTCAAGGAGACCTTTGAGAACCTGCGCCGATTCCAGATCAAGCTCAACCCCGAGAAGTGCGTTTTCGGAGTACCAGCCGGCCAACTCCTTGGCTTCCTGGTCTCTGAACGCGGCATAGAGTGCAACCCTGTAAAGATCAAGGCCATCGAGAGGATGGAGGTACCCAGCCGACTGCTGGACGTGCAAAAGTTCACTGGCTGCTTGGCGTCCATCAGCCGATTCATCAGTCGGCTGGGCGAGAAAGCTCTCCCCTTGTACCAACTCATGAAGAAGACCACTTTTTTCGAGTGGAACCACAAGGCGGACGAAGCTTTTCTCCAGTTGAAAAAGATGCTGACTACTCCACCCGTTCTGGCGGCACCGACTCCTAAGGAACCTATGCTCCTGTACATCGCCGCCACCAGCCGGGTAGTCAGCACGGTCATTGTAATGGAACGCAAGGAGGAAGGCAAGGCACTACCTGTCCAGAGACCGGTATATTACCTGAGCGAAGTACTGTCAGCCTCCAAGCAGAACTACCCCCACTACCAGAAGATGTGCTATGGCGTACACTTTACCGCCAAGAAATTGAAGCCCTACTTTCAAGAGCATCCAATCACTGTGGTCTGCACGGCCCCACTTGCCGAGATCATCGGAAGCCGAGATGCTTCTGGCCGAGTGGCCAAGTGGGCCATAGAGCTGGCTCCCTACACCATCCACTACCAGCCCCGCACCGCCATCAAGTCACAACCCCTGACCGACTTCCTTGTCGACTGGGCCGAGACCCAGTACCTACCTCCAGCGCCAGACTCCACCCATTGGCGGATGCATTTCGACGGCTCCAAGATGCGCACCGGCTTGGGAGCCGGCATCGTCCTCACTTCCCCTAAAGGCGACAAGCTCAAATACGCACTGCAAATCCATTTTGCCGCCTCCAACAACGTCGCCGAGTACGAGGCGCTCATTCACGGGCTCCGGCTTGCCAAAGAACTTGGCATTCGCCAGATCCTGTGTTATGGTGACTCGGACTTAGTGGTCCAACAGTCATCTGGTGACTGGGACGCCAAAGATGCAAACATGGCGAGTTACCGTTTCCTCGTGCAGCAACTCAGTGGGTATTTCGAGGGGTGCGAGTTCCTCCATGTGCCAAGAAACGACAACGACCAAGCAGACGCCTTGGCACGAATCGGTTCTACCCGCCAAGCAATACCATCCGACGTCGCCCTTCAATGCCTCCTCAAGCCGTCTTTCAAGCCTTCACCAGAATCAGACTCCATCTTCGTGCCGGCTCCTCCCAAAGAAGTCGGATCCGACTCCAGAACCCCGGCAGACGGTACGGGGATTTTGGCAGATGGCTCCAAAGCCGCCACAGTCGAGGCCGGCCCAGGGACTGCAGTACCCGGCCCGGGGACTACGGCGGCAGGCTCGAAGACTCCAGAACTCGGCCCAAGAGCCGCGCCAGTCGGCCTGGGGACTTCACTAACCCAGCAAGCGGTTGTTGACTGCAACCCGCCGCCTCCCAGCCCAGCCGCCCTCGTCCAAGTCATAGTTCTGGCAGTCGAAGAAATAGCAGCACCCTCATGGGCCCAGCCCATCCTCAAATTCCTGATGAGCAAAGAGCTGCCGACTGATGAGACCTCAGCTCAGCAAGTACAACACCAAGCGGCAGCCTACACCATAGTCAATAGAGAGCTGGTCAGGCGCAACGTCACTGGTGTCTACCAGCGCTGCGCAGAGCCAGATCAAGGCCAAGCAATTCTCAAAGACAACCATCAAGGAGAGTGTGGCCACCATGCGGCTTCAAGAGCACTCATCGCCAAAGCCTTTCGACATGGTTTCTTCTGGCCGACTGCCTTAGAAGAGGCCAAGGAATTGGTCCAAAAATGCAAAGGGTGCCAGAAGTTCAGCTCCAAGCCACACCAGCCGGCTTCTGCACTCAAGACCATCCCAATTGCCTGGCCTTTCGCAGTTTGGGGTCTAGACATGGTGGGACCATTCAAGACGGCACGAGGTGGTTTAATTCACTTACTTGTCGCAGTGGACAAGTTCACCATGTGGATAGAAGCGAAGCCAATCAAGAAACTGAACGGTCCGACTGTCGTGACTTTCATCTCCGATGTCACAATTCGGTACGGCATAACACACAACATCATCACCGACAACGGCACAAATTTTGCCAAGGCGCCTTGGCCCATTTTTGCGCAACACAGGGCATCCGACTGGACCTAGCGTCCGTCGCCCACCCACAGTCAAATGGCCAGGTGGAGCGAGCAAATGGCCTCATCCTGTCCGGCATCAATCCTCGGCTGGTCGAGCCTCTGAAGCGCTCGGCTAGCTGCTGGCTCGATGAGTTGCCAGCCGTCCTCTAGAGTCTGTGCACGACTCCAAACAAGTCAACCGGCTTCACGCCTTTCTTCCTCGTCTACGGTGCCGAAGCCGTCATCCCAACGGACATAGAGTTCGACTCCCCGCGACTCACCATGTATACTGAGGAGGAAGCAGAAGAAGCACGTCAAGACGGTGTCGATCTGCTGGAAGAGGGCTGACTGTTGGCACTCAGCCGGTCCAGCATCTACCAGCAGAGCCTGCGCCGATACTACAACAGGAAGGTCAAGCCAAGATCTTTCCAAGAAGGCGACCTTGTGCTCCGGCTGATCCAGCGAACAGCCGGCCAGCACAAGCTGTTGGCGCCTTGGGAAGGCCCTTTCATCATCAGTAAAGTTCTGGGCAACGACTCCTACTACCTAATTGACGCTCAGAAGCCTTGAGCACGCAAGAGGGACGACTCCGGCAAAGAGATAGAGCGGCCATGGAATGCAAATCTCCTCCGAAGATTTTACAGTTGATGCAGTATGTACCACGCTACCTTTTGTATTAAAGTACCAAGACTTCGGGCCCCCCTATACAAGCTCGGGGACTGCCCTCTTTTGTCTATATGAAAAAAGTTATGCCTACGAGTATGTTACTCTTTGAGTGCCGCTGGGCACCAGGCTCGACAGGTCGGCCCGGGGACTTGCCGCCTTGCACTGTGAAATGCTTCCTGCAGCCGGACAAGTAGTGTGGGACGCCTAAGCCGTCTCCTGTCAGAAACCGCAGCTTGCAGAGCGACTGTACGACGGGCAGGAGTAAGGAAGAATGGGCGTTCACATGAAAAATGGCTAAGGACTCAAAGCATAGAACATAGCTTAAAGCCGGCTTCCAGCCTTCCTTTTTTCTTTTCGCAAACCAACTATTAAGCATTCGGCTCACCGCCTTCTATTCAACTTGCTAAAAAACTCTAAAATGGCTAAATACTTGCCTTCCCAAAGTAGCCAATCATTTGATCCAACGGCAGTCCGCAGAGCGGCTGTCCGACTGGCAAGACAGGCAACTAAGGGAAAGCGGCAAAGGAAAAGGCCAAAAGAGCAATGAGCAAGAAAAGATAGAACTCGGATAGATATTTACATAGCATAGGCCCTTGGCCGAATCTTCGAGCAGAAGTTCAAAATACACCCCGCGGGTGGAATTGTGCAAATTAACAAGTTCTTCAAGACTAGTAAAGTAGATAAAATAAAGATAAGGCGGCAGCTTAGGAAGCGGCAGACGGATTCGGAGGGTCGGAGGAGGCGGCAGCGTCAGGCGTTGGGGCGGCCGGCCGGGTAGTCTCGGCTTGATCGCCTCCGGCGGCAGTCGGCTCGGTCGCACGCGGCTTGTTGCTGGCGGCGCGGTCGAGCTGAGGCTGGCCGTTTTCTCCATCTTCTGGTGCTTCCATCTCACCTCCGTCCTCCGCCTCGCCTTCCTCCTCGACGCTGGAGCCGATCACCTCCGCTGAGTCCTCGCCATAGTCTGGATTCATCCCAAACCACTCCGGCGGTACCTCCTCGCCGTCTTTAGACCACTCGGGGATGAAGATGCTGGTGTCAGTGTACTCGGCGATCGCCATGGCACGCTTGATGAGGGCGTCTTCCGCGGCTACCAGCTCCGGCTGGGCCTCTGACCCGAGTGTGGCCAGCCGGTCTAGGTCCAGCCCCGGATACCACGCCTTGACGAACTCCAAGGCCCGGCGCGCTCCAGCTCGGGCTGAGGAACCTTTCCAGGCTTCAAGACGACCGGCCGCGTCCTCTAGCCAGTCGGCAATCCGACTGGGGGTGCGCGGAGCCTGCATGTCCGGGCACAGGGCAGCAATCGCCTGGGCACCGACACGTTGAAGCCGGTGCAGCATCCGGTGAGTCGGCCGAAGGCGAGCCTCGATGCTCAGGATATGCTCATCAAGGGTTCGGGGGGCGTCGGCGGCGATCTCTGCACCTTCCGCCCTCCGACCTTCACGGTTAGCCTCGATGGCTTGGATGGTGGCGAGTGCCTAGGGAAGAAGTCTGCCAAGACAGAAGAAACGAAGAAACAAGTCAAAAATCAGGAGTCGTTATGATTTATAATCGGCAGCTCGAAGAAAGAAAGTAAAAGAAACTCACCATCAACAATGTCTTCAATCTCATGGAAGCCGGAGGCCAGCATTGCCTCTCTGTCAGTCCAAGAGGAGCGCTCGCTCGCGAACTCGGCCAGGAGGGTGGTTTCCGCCTCCATCTGCGTCTTCGCAAGCAGTTCCCTCTGCTCTGCCAATTGAGTGGCCAGCACATCGCGCTCTGTGGCGAGCTTGCTGCACTCCTCCCCCTTGGCGCGTAACGCGGAGTTGGCTTCACTCAGCTGCTATTGAAGAACAGCGTTGGCTTCTAAAGAGAAGGAAGAAAGAAGGAGTTAAGTCATCAATAAAGAAGGTTGCCAGGGAGATCCGGCCCGACTGCTCAGCAGTCGGCCCGAATCTCGGGGACTACGGCCCGCGGGTGCGCCAGCGCGCCCCTGCAAAGAAGAAAAAGGACTTACTCCGGCTCTCCGACAAGTCGGCGGTCCGCTTACCTAGCTTTTCAACGTTATAGTTGAAGGCAGTAACGCGGAGGTTGTGGTAGTCCTGCGACAAATATTTCAGACAAAAGTTAGTACCCAGAGCTCACCAATTGGAGTTCCGGGCGGCCTGCGCAGCAGCCGGCCCGAAACTCGGGGACTACACCCAGTGGGTCCGCCGGCGCGCCCCCACAGAGAGGAACAACAAAAAAAAAGAGGACCAAAGAGAAAGCATAGCCGGACGGCCGCTCGCGACGCCAGGTATGCCTTGGTGCAATTCTGGATCGCGTCGCCCTCAGCTCACAGCTTCGTCTGGACATCCAGAAGTGCCTGGTTCAGCGGCCCCGTGCCGCCTCCTCGCACCCACCCAATGGACGTGGCGCTCGTCGCTTCGGCATCAGGGATCACCGAGCTGGCGGTGCCAGTCTCCAGGGGGTGTTGCACCGAAGTCGCCTTCTCAAGACGGCGGCACGTTGGCGAGCCGACTTGAAGGAGTAGCCTCGCCACGGCGTCGTCTTCAGTCGGCGACACCGGAGGCTCCGCCGGCTGTTCGCCTTGCGCGCTCCCAGACAGCGGCGGAGGCGGCGGCGGAACGATCACGGCCGGTGTGGAGGAGTCGCCGCCTTCCTTCTCCATGACGGGGTTCTTGCGGCCGGCTTCCCCAGTCTGCCCCGTGAACTCTGGAGGCGGCGACGCAGAGTTCAGCGGGGTGATGAACACCGCCAATTGGCGGAGCGCGGCCTCCTCAGCCTGCTGCTTCGTCGCGGCAATGGCTTTGGCCTCCGCCAGTTTCTTCTTAGCGGAGGCCTCCGCCTTATCGGCCTCCACCTTCTCCAGGCGGGCGGCCTCTTCCTCGTTGCGCTTCTCCTGTGCATTCCGCTCCGTCGCCTCCCGGATGTCAGCAGCGGGGTCAATCCGTCGAGTGGTGGCGGACGTCTCCGCTGACCCCATGACAGAGGCGGCGGCAACCCTCTCAAGAGTGAGGGGAGCCCTGAAGCGAGGGAAGCAAGTAAAAGACTCGGACAAAGCCACAAAGAAAGAATAAAGCGTTGAGACAGAATACTCACGCGGAAACCAGTGGCAGCTTCTTCACTTCCTTGCGGAAGCGGATGGCCTTCGCAGCCGCCCCGTCCCGCCGGGTCGCTGCAGCCGAACTCTTGGGCTTCTTCGGTCGACTGCCGAACAAAGTCGGCACAGCCCTGCGCTTCATCCTGCCGCCTGGAGCACCCGGTGCAGCAGAAGAGCCCGCGCCGGGATGGCTGGCTCCTGGCCGGGGGCGGGGGGCAACCTCCTCATCATCATCAGGCCAGTCCTCTAGACTGGCCCCGAGCTGCGGGCCGCCTCCTCCCTCGGCGTCGTCTTCCAAAGCCGCCGCCCCCAGATCGGGGTCGTCGATGTCGCTCTCCACCCAGTCGGCAAGGAACTCGCGGGTCGGCCCCGAGGTGTCGGCTAGTGGATGGAGGAGGGGATTCTTACCAAAGCCGACTGGTCACGTCGCACAAAAAGACTGCTCCTTGCTGAACCGCCAGTCCTCCAGCAGCTTGCTGTCCGAGAAAGAAAGGGCAACTCACTGTAGGTGGGAGGTTGGCGCAGGAGTATGGCTCCTTGCTGAACCGCCAGTCCTCCAGCAGCTTGCTGTCTGAGAGGTAGTTCACCATGTAGGCCAGCTCCTCATGAGGCATGTCCTTGGTGCACATCCGACTCGGGTCACGGCGCCCGCTCATTTGGCATATCATGTGGGGGCGGCCTTGGAGCGGGAGAACTCGGCGCGCCATGAAGGTGGCCAGCAGGTCCGGACACGTCAGGGCCTCCGACTGTGTCAGCACTCGGAGTCGTGTGACGGCACCGGCTCCTGCAAGTGTCACCGACTTGGCCCGGTACGACCAGTTGGGCAGTCTCCCAGCCGGCGAGCCGGCTTCGAAAGCCGGCAGGCTGACCCAATCGCCCCCCGCGAAGACGCTCTTCACGTACAAGTATGATCGCTGCCACATCTTCACCGACTTTATCAGCTTGATGGTGGGGAAGGGGTTGTCGGCTCCCGATCTTCGCCCGGCGATGAACGCGCCGCATTGAGCCGCAACGCCTGCAGCCTGGGTGCCGAGCTTGTAGTAGAAGAACTCCCCCCAGACCTCGAGGGTGGGGAGGACTCCGAGGAAGCCTTCGCACAAGGCCACGAAGGCGGACAACAGCACCACCGTGTTGGGCGTGAGGTGGTGCGGCTGGAGGCCGTAGAACTCCAGAAAAGAGTGGAAGAAGCTGCTCGCCGGCAGCCCCAATCCGCGCAGGCAGTGCGAGTGGAAGATGACCCGCTCGCCCTCCTCCGTGGATGGGGAAATCTCCTCCCTCGGTGCAAGACGCACCCGCACATAGTCTTCGCCGGGGAGCCGACGAGTCTTGCAAAGGAACTCGATGTGGTCGTCGTGAACTTCTGAGCCGTCCCAGGTGCCGGAACACACCAAAGGAGGCGCGGCGGCAGAAGAAGAGCTCATCGTGAGCTGATCACCGCGGTGTTCGTCAGAGCTTGGGCGCATGGCGGGGCGAGGAAGAAGAAGAAGGAGAAGAGCAAGGAGTAGTGGGAAGGAGGGGCACGCGTGCTCTGCCGTGCCCCCCTTGTCCCCCTACTTATAGCCTCATGGGCTGCGAAGCCGAGGCGGCGGTCATGGGATTTACTGCGCCCACGGCCCCACGCCCCCCACGTTTCCACAACAAAGTTCCTGCGCACAGTAACTCCACGGGAATCCCAACCGTCCGCCTGGGCCACAGTGGATCCGCTCGGGCACCGAGGCACGGTAGTGGCCGGCCCCGCCTACGGGCCTGTCCCATCACGCGCGTAGGCTGGCAGACTGGCCCGGCTGCGTGTTATCACGTGACAGGCCCGGAACGGGCGGCGGCCTGGAGGCTTAGACAGCACGCTAGTTGGATCCCGCCATGACGTTCGAAATACTGTGCAAGTTAGAGTTGGGCGGGTCCGACTCCTTCTAGTCGACCCGGCGGAAATGAAGCAAGAACCATGTGTTGAGCACCCGGCAAGAGAAACTGCTGAGGCTTCTCGGCCGATCGTCCGCGGCGCCTCACCAGCTTCAGGGACTACTGTCGGAGTAATGGGCCACGGGTAGGCTAACCCGAGCCCTAGAACCTTTCAAGACATCGGGGCAGGCCGCGCCCCTCAAGACCCTAGGACGAAGAGCCGCTTCTGAGAATTCGGCGGCAAAGAGACCGACTGCCCACTCGCGTTCGAGTCCCGGGGACGACTTCAGGATAAGCCGACTCCTGACTGGCGACTTCCAGAGAAGCTGGCCTTGGGAAGTCAGCCCACGACTCCAGCAAAACCCCATGTTCTCATCAAGAGGGACAGGACAGGGGAGTAGCTACAGTGAAGACTGCTCCCACCCCTTTCCAAAGGGAAGCATGGTCACAGTACGCCGTACCCGCGGAGATCTCCATGTGGCGTGGCACTGTCGCCATGCTGGCCCTGACATCAGCACCGGTGGACCGAATCCTGCGCCCACAACGGCTTGCCTGTATGACCTTTGGGCGGCGGGTCCCACCGGCCAGCGGGATCCCAGAAGACGGCAAGTGCGCCACAAGTTGGACCCGTCGGGAGTCGGCCCCCGAGAGTCGGCCGGCTCCTCACCCAGGGCCCACGCGCCATTAACCAGATGTGATGGAGAGTGGCAATAGTGATCGCTCGCCAGGCGGCGGGGCTGTTGCCACCACTCCATGACAAAGCTCGCATCATTAGAAGCACAACTACAGTAGTCAGCATCCGGCAAGACCCGCCCGCGACGGACGCAGCCTGTCAGCTCCGTACCTAGCCTGTAGGCGGGCCCCAGCAGTCGGCGGAGAAGACGAAGGCCGGAGGGACTGACGGCTGGGCCCGCGTCCAGCCAGATTACCATTGTACCCCTGGGGGGTAGGCCTATATAACCCCCCCCCCAGGGCACCCATGCAAAGGGTGGGAATCCATTAGCTCTAGACCAGATCATATAGGAGGGAGAGAGCTAGCCTTGCCCTCTCCTACCTCCAGAAAACAACTCAAGGAGCAATCGTGTAAACACTTTGCCATAGTGATCATGCGGAGACCCCGTAGAGCAGCAGTAGGGGTATTATCTCCTCGGAGAGCCCTGAAGCTGGGTAAGATTCGGCGGCTTGCATGTCTACGCCTCATCCCATTTCCAGGCACCGGCGACGTTCTACTCGCTCCCACCATGATAAGCCATCCTTTGGCATATGTTGCACCCAACCCCCGACAGGTCGCAAATAAGTGCCCTGAAAGTTGTCGAGGAATGTGGCTTCCAGATCTTCCTAATACCTAATGGAGTCCGCTGGCAAGTTGTTAAGCCAATGTCGCGCTGGTCCTTTGAGCTTTAGTGGGAGGTATTTGATGGCGTGTAAGTCATCGCCGCGGGCCATGTGGATGTGGAGGAGGAAATCCTCAATCCATACTGCGAGATCTGTTGTGCCGTCGTATGATTCAATATTTACAGGTTTGAAACCTTCTGGGAATTGATGTTCCATTACTTCGTTTGTGAAGCATAAGGGGTGTGCGGCGCCTCCTTATTGGGCTATATCGCGACGCAGCTCGAATGGGTCACTACTAGGAAAAGGGCTATAGATGGAATTGACACTAATGGCGCACCAGACATGTGGTGCGCCATTACTATATACTAATGGCGCACCATCTGTTGGTGCGCCATTAGTGTGGAAGACACTAATGGCGCACCAGGCACACGGTGCGCCACTAGTAACAAAATGTTTTTTTTTCATTTTTTCAAACATACTAATGGTGCATCTGGGCAGAGTGCGCCATTAGTAGTTAGAACTACTAATGGTGCACCAGCCATAGAGTGCGCCACTACTATATTTTTTTAACTTTTTTGCAAAACTACTAATGGCGCACTGTGCCACGGTGCGCCATTAGTATAATTATTTTTACTTTTTTGCAAAACTACTAATGGCGCACGTCTGTGTGGTGCGCCATTAGTATGTTCGGTTACTAATGGCACATGTCTCTGTGGTGCGCCATTAGTAACCTGGGACCAGCTAGATATTTTTGGACAGCCACACCTACACACTCACTTTCCCCACTTCATTCCCCCACCTCCTTCTCTAAGCTTGTCGGCTGCCTCCTCCTCCTCACCCCATTTGCACCATAGATTCATCAAAATTAAATGTTCAAATTACCTTTTTTTGATAGGTAAGTAAGGGTAAAGCTATCTTCATGTTGTAGATCTACTTTTTTTCTCCCTAGCTCGCTTCAACAACGTGCACATGCACTTTTTGTGGCCTAGCTAGATCTATGAATGTTTGTGGTGTTTCATATGTTTGTGGTGTTGCATATATGTTTGTGTTTGCAGGTACCGGTATTTGAAATGCGATAGTTGCCAATATTTTGCCGGAAGGTTGATTCATTTCCGTTTCGGCGAGAATTTTGGCACTATGCATTCTTTTTGGTCCTATTTTTAGGGAAAGTCATGCCAAATTTTTTCTTGGTTCTAAAATATCGTTTTCCTCTACCCCGCAGGCGACCATGGTCCGCACGATGACCGAAGGCATTGTGAATAGGTTTTTGAGCTCCGCAAAGGCCGAGATGCTTCAAAAGAACGAGATGGAGATAAGATGTCCGTGTCGAAGATGCAAGCTGAAGAGCCTTATTGCGGACCTGGATTCCGGGCAGGTGCGGGACCACCTGCTCTTGCTTGGTTTCATGGATGGCTATCGGTGGCAAGGTGATGAAGATGACTATGAAGTCGTCCATGGGGGCCGGGCAAGAAATGAGGAAGGGCAGCAAGACAACCACCGCGGCTCGGGCGGGCGAGAAGACAAAGAATCTCCAGGACATGATCACGATGGTGATGCTGTACACAGTCATCATGTAGAAGATGCCGGACATGATAATGAGGAAGATGCCGGAGCAGACGAAGGGCATGATCATGAAGATCTAGAAGCCGGAGGAGCAGACGACGATGGACCATCGATGGGCTGGGTGCAGGACCCTCATATTCAAGAGCTGCTTCTCAAGCAGACGGATAACGCAAGAGCTGCCGCCCGAGAGAAAGCCAAGCTGGATCAACTGGAGATAGACGCGGTTACTCCATTGTATGAAGGATGCAGACCTGAGGATACCCGCCTGAAAGTAACGCTCATGGCTTTGGAGATGAAGGTAAAACACAAAATGACCGACACATGCTTCGACGAGAACATGTCATTCTGGCACGAACGTCTTCCCAAGGGGAACAAGTGCCCGACCAGTTTCGAGGAGGCGAAGAAAGTCGTGTGTCCACTAGATTTACCGCATGTGAAATACCATGTGTGCATGGACAATTGCATCATTTATCGAGGCGAGCACGCGGAGTCTACCATATGTCCGGTGTGCGGCGTCACTCGATAGAAGAAGAGGAAGAAAGCTCCTCGAAAAGTGGTGTGGTACTTTCTAATCACTCCTCGTCTGCAGCGGTATTTCGCGGACCCTAAGGTAGCAAAGCTCCTGCGTTGGCACGCGGATAGGGAGGAGAAGAAGCGAGAAGATGACGCAAATGATCCGGAGATAAATAAAAAAGACAAGATGCTGTGTCACCCTAAGGATGGGAGCCAGTGGCAAGCGTTGAACTTCGAACACCCAGAATTTGGGAAGGATCCAAGGAACATCGTGCTGGGCGCGAGCACTGATGGAGTCAATCTGTTTGGCAGCCAGAGAAGCACACATAGCACCTGGCCTATGTTTGTGTGGATGTACAACGTTCCCCCTGGTTGTGCATGAAGAGGAAGTACATTCACATGAGTATGCTAATTGAAGGGCCGAAACAACCAGGGAACGACATCAATCTGTATCTGGGGCTGCTGAAAGAGGAGCTAGACATGTTGTGGAAAACGCCAGCCGATATGTGGGACGCCGCACAGAAAGAATATTTCCCTATGAGAGCCGCACTGCTCACGACGGTGCACGACTATCTCGGTTACGGATATCTCGCGGGGCAGGTGGTCCACAGATTTTTTGGATGCGTCAGGTGCATGGATGACACAACGTATCGCCAGCTAGATAGAGATCCCAGGTCTTCGAAAACCGTGTTCATGGGACATCAAAGGTGGCTTTGCGACGATGACCCGTGGAGGAAACGCAAGGATCTGTTCGATGGTGAAACCGAACTCCGAAGACGCCCGCGTATGAGGAGCGGTGAGGAAATAGACGGGCATTTGAAAAATTGGAAAGATTGCCCACTGCCGGGAAAGAAGCAAAAGGCGCCACAGCCGGGAAAGAAGCGAAAGGCGCCAGAGCCGCTGCTGAAGGTATGGAAAACGAGGTCTGTTTTCTGGGACTTGCTGTACTGGAAGATCCACCGTGTGCCTCACAGCCTTGATGCCATGCATATCACGAAGAACGTGTGCGAGAGTCTGCTTGGTACCCTGCTCAACATGCCAGAGAGGACCAAAGATGGGCCGAAAGCAAGGGCAGACTTGAAATCAATGGGCATCAGGCAGGAGCTTCACGCTAATGATGATGATGATGATGATGAGGCGAAGCAGGACACAGAAAGTCGTCGCAAAGGCAAAAAGGCCAAGAAGACCGGAAATGACTACCCTCTCGCGTGCTTCACTCTAAGTCAGGAGGAGATCGAGCAGTTTTTCACCTGCCTCGTAGGAGTAAAACTTCCTTACGGTTACGTGGGGAAGATAAGCAGATACCAAGACCCAGCAAAGCAGAAGTTCAGCGGGATGAAGTCTCACGACTGTCACGTGCTGATGACGAAGATACTTCCAGTTGCAATCCGTGGGATCATGGACGCGCACGTCCGTGAAACGCTATTTGGCCTATGCAACTTTTTCGACGTCATCTCTCGGAAGTCGGTTGGCGTGAGGCAACTCAGAAGGCTACAAGAATAGATCGTGGTGATACTATGCGAGCTTGAGATGTACTTCCCGCCTGCATTCTTCGACATTATGGTGCATCTGCTGGTCCATATCGTGGAGGATATCATCCAACTCGGGACGATGTTCCTGCACAGCATGATGCCGTTCGAAAGGATGAATGGTGTCATCAAAGGATACGTTTGCAACATGTCACGTCCAGAGGGAAGTATAGCCAGGGGCTTTCTGACCGAAGAGTGCATCTCCTACTGCACGAATTATCTAGGCATCGAGAACCCCGTTGGTCTGCCCGTCAACAGGCACCTCGGCAGGCTCGCTGGATGGGGTCACCATGAGGGTCACCGCGAAATGCATGTCAACTTCGAGGGTCGACTCGCCGACTTTGAAAGAGCAAACCTAGTCGCGCTACAACACATAGACGTGGTCGATTCTTGGGTGGTAGAGCACAAAACCTTTATTGAGAAGACGTACAATGACCGAGGCCAACAGAGGACGGACGGAGATATAATCAAAGAGCACAACTCATGTTTCACACGTTGGTTCAAGCAGAAGCTTCTATCGTACCCTTTACATGAGGATTCTTCCGCGGAAGAACAACTCATATTTGCCTTGTCACAGGGCGCCGAGCACAACCTGATGACCTATGAGGCGTATGATATCAACGTCTACACATTCTACACTGAGGACAAGGACATGAAGAGCGATGGTTATCAGAACTCCGGGGTAACGATGGAATCCTACACCGGTAACAACAAGGACAGATACTATGGAAAGATCGAGGAGATCTGGGAGCTGAGCTACGCTGGAGAGAAGGTCCCGATGTTCCGTGTCAGATGGGCCAAGAGCGTCCTAAAAGAAGACCGGTATTTCACCACCATGGTTATACCCGAAGCCAAATCCAAGACCGCGGGCGCAAACGTCACCGCGAAAAATGAGCCGTGGGTACTGGCTTCCCAAGTGGACCAATGCTTCTTCATTATCGACCCGTCAAAGCCCAGTCGTGTTGTCGTGAGGAGAGGCAAAAGGAAGATCATCGAAATGGATGGAGTAGCCAATGAGCAAGACTTCGACAAGTACGGCGACCCGAAGATCGAACATGACGACGACAATGAAGTAGCAGCATACACCACAAGAAGAAGCAGGACCACCCTACCTAAAGGACGTCCGTTCCATAGAAGAACTCCATTTGCGAAAAAGAAGGGCAAGAAGATTATGAACAGATAGCTAGCTAAGATCGACTGTATTTAAATCGTAATCTTCATTTCTCGGTTGTATTTCATGGGCACTTTTTGATATCATGAATAGTTTTAAATTTCATCGGCACCTTTTGAATTCAGGAATATTTTTTCATATTCAATATGATAAAATATTGAATATTCATGAGGACACTCGATCTCGATCCCCCTCCATCTTGATCTCGATTCCCCCTCCATCTCGATCCCACCCGCACCCTCCCCCGCTAGCTCCACCGCCGCCGACGATCCACCGCACCCTCC
>NC_041386.1:525792197-525845750 GCF_002162155.2 Triticum dicoccoides | reverse complement strand
CACCCCCCGCACCCTCCCCCGCTCCCCGGTGAGCTCCGCCTCCTCTCCCCTCTTCATTTTTTAAAAAATAAAAAAAAAGTGTAGACTACAATTGTTGTTAAACAACAATTATTACTGTTTTTATAAAAAATATTACTATTTCATATCATATTCATATTCATTTTCTAAAAAAATATTACATGCAACAAAAAAATTACTTATGGCGCACCTCTGGCTGGTGCCCCATTGCTATATATATAAAAAAAGATTACTAATGGCGCACCTCTGCCTGGTGCACCATTGCTATGTAAAAAAAAGATTACTAATGGCGCACCGACCGCGGGTGCGCCATTAGTAAAATTCCCCCCTAGCTAAATCCCTCCCTCTCACCAGATCCCCTTCGTCCCTCTCCCTCGCCCCCTAGCTAATTCCCCCTGCTGCCCCGACCCACGCCTCCGCCGCCCCCGCGCCTCCATCTCCGTCGCGCCCCCACACCGCCGCCGCCCCTACGCCTCTATCTCCGTCGCCGCCCCCGCGTCTTCCTCTTCGACTACGAGGACCCGGACGAGCTCGGACGCCCTCGAGCCATCCCTTCGACGCTCGCCGATTTCCTCCGCCTCGGCCACCATCGCCACCGCTCGACGCCGAATTCGCGCTGCCTCGACTAGCTCCGGCTACCCCGAGTCGCCCTCGACCTCCCTAGTGAGCACCCGAGCCGCTTCCCCCTCTTCTCCCTCTTGATTTCCTTCTGAGATGTGTTCTAGGGTTAGGGGTTGGAGAATTAAGTAGCTAGGGTTGGGGAATTAACTAGCTAAGGAGATTATGTTTAGAGCATCAATGATGGGTGTTGATATACCTCTGGATAATTTTGATTTTATTCATGTTCTCAAGGAATTGGAATTATCCAGGGAACAAATTAGTAAGAAAACTGAACACTGTTTAGATATTCATGACTCGAATGGAAATGTCACCTCCCTGTGTCTAAGTTGAGATGATACTGTAGTGGAAGAGGAGGAGAAATTTACTGTAGTTTCTAGAAGAAAGAAAAAGTCTCCTGCTAAGAGAAATGTCACTATTTCTTCTCTTACCTCCTCTTCTATACCTTATACTAGAGGTCAACAAAAGAATATCAGTTCTACTTTGCCCCCTAGTAGATCTGGATACTATTTCTGTTAGGAGATGGTGTTATATTAAGATGCATATATTGTTATGTTACGCAGATTGTATCATCTTGCCACTTAAGTCAGCCTTCCCTTTAAGCAGAAAATTCAGTTAGGAGCTACTGTTAGGAGCTACTGTCAAAAACTTGAGCTACTGTCAAAAAATTAAGTTAGGTACAGTTAGGAGCTACTGTCAAAGACTTGAGCTACTGTCAAAAAAATTAGTTAGGTACAGTTAGCATCATGTAAGAAAATGGCCATAATGTGCCCTGATAATGATGTATTTTGTCATAAAAATATATAGTGGACTGCCATGATAATGACATGCTACTAGTAGTTACTTCCACCGTGAGTTTCATGAACAGCAAGTCAGTTTTGTTTATATTTGAAAGTAAGTGTGTGGTTTGAAATTTTGATCTGATTATGGCATCTAGAAATATGTCAGTTTTGTTTTGTAACTAGAAGACCAAAGTGTATTCTGTCCAAACTGTAGTTTTCAGTATTCTGTCCAAACTGAAAACTATTAAAAAGACCATGTGTTTTTTGGTCAAAATCTGCATGTAAAAGTGAAATAATCAGTCATAAAGAATATCTTCAAGACCATGTGTTTCTTGGATTTTTGGATTGTATTTTGTGCTTGCAGGAGTAAATTTCTTGGAGTAATTTTGTGCTTGCAATGTTTGAGTTCTTAAGCCTTTTTACTGAAAATCAAACAGAAATGTTTTCTTAACTCAAAGGCCTGTTACTGAAAGTCTCCTAGTACTTAACCCACCCACGCTATGAGGCAAAAAATTTAGTTAACTGTTATGGACAATTCTCAATTTTCTATAATGATGATGGAACATTATAAAGCATTGTACTCCAGTGTATATGAAGGATACAAAAAATTTAGCAACTTCTCTGATTTTATAAAGTTGTTCTTATATGGGTGAAACTTTACTTGTTTTTAGGCTAGTGCAGGGTGTTGCTTTATTCTGTCATAATTTGTAACTATGTCACAAATAAATTGTTCCTTCTTCTATATTTGAAGTAATGACTATTCATAAGCTGAGGCATGGATTAAGCTGTTTCTTTGTTGTACCATTATATCTGGATGATCTTTTGTTTGGTGACCTATTATATCTGGAATGGAAGTTCACATAAGTCGAGCAGATTTTTTTCCATATTAAAGCAAAGGACCATATGGTTTGTGGCTGGGTTTTGTCTCCGACCATTGTGTCGTGATGAATATGCAGGTACCCCGAGAGGCCCTTGTGTTTGCCGGAATGTCGATTAACTTCCGTTCCGGCAAATTCGGGTACTCCAAATATCCTATTTTCAGCAAAGGTCATACTAAAATTTTCCTTGAATTTTAGCATGACTTTGCTAAAAAAGGACATATGGGGTACTTGCGACTAATGCATGGGTCGGGGTATCTTAGTACTTAGTTAAGTAGGATCAACTGCCCCGCCATTCTTGCTGCATTAAACCATAGGTGGGAATAGAGCCAAGTGATTAGGCCCAACTTAGAATTCTCCTTAGCATCGATAAACCCTAGATGATAAACCCAACATAGGTCGCAATAGAGCCAAGTGATTAGTGCCAAGTGATTAGGCCCAACCTATGGTGCCTCGGCATCGATAAACCCTAAATGATGAAAACTTAACTTGGCTTCTATAGGGTGCCTCGGTGTCGATGAGAACCTAAATGATGTAAGCTTAGGCTTTTAGGGTGCCTCGGCGTCGACAAACCCTATATGATAAAAGCTTAGCTTTTAGGATGCCTCGGTGTCGACAAACCCTAAATGATGAGACCATGATCTTGTTCCTTGACAATAACCAACTTTTTGACCAAACTTTTTTCCTATTTAGAGTGAAACATGGCCCACAACGATGAGGCCGGCGGTTCGGGTGGCAAGAAATTCTGGGAGCTGTCCCAGGAGTTGGAGGAAGAACCTCACCGCTATGAGGACACCGCGGAAGACACCGATCCTGACTACACAACCCCTAGTGGCGTCGGGGATGACACCACTAATGATGGCGCCGCGGATGCCACCACTGATGATGGCAGCGCATGCACAGATGGCACCCAACCGAAGAGGCAATGGAAGGACCGGCGCTCGAACATGCTCGGCACCGTGAGGGAGGAATTTACTGAAGTGAACTCTGGCGGGCATCCGACGGCGCCCAAACACGTAGTCAAGGGGTACTCGATTCAGCTCGGGTGCATTCTTCGGAGCACCGCCTCGATCAACACCGAGAACCTAAGGCATAAGGACCGAGGGAATTTGCGCAGCCTCCTCTTCACGAAGCTGCACGAACGATGCAAGTTCCCCGCTGAGTTCGCAAACACACGCCTCTCGGGTAATAAAGTGAACGGTGTCGCCCTCATGACGATGAGCATGGCCCTGTCTACTTGCAAAAGCACGATGAAGGCAATGATTGACAAAGGTGATAGTTATGAGAAGATCAAGGCGAAATATCCTTTGATTAGCGAAGATGACTACAAGGAGTTCAAGATCAAGTGCAATAGCCTCGCAACCTCCGTATCAAGTCAGTGGGGGAAAGAAATGCGGCAGTTGAACATAGGGGTCCACCAACTCGGTCCCGACGATTACAGAGTGGCGGAGCCTGTATGGGAGAAGGAGGATGCGGAGCGTGCCAAGCAAGGCCTACCGCCCCGCTTCGAGAAATACAGTGACAAGCAGACCAGGAACTTTCTCAGGGCCCGGTACAAGGAGGACCCGGTAACAAAGGAGCTTACCACGGATCCGAAGACCAAGGAGCTTGAGCTTGTTCTGGTAAGGAATATACACCCGCGTAATTAGCTCCATATGGTTGCATTCTAATTAATCCCCAATATTTCTAAACGGTTCACGTTCCTTCCGCAGGACAAAGAAAGCAGTAGCGCGGGGTCATCTCAGAGCTCCCCTTTCGACACCCCTATGAATAGGGCGTTGAACGTAATGAAAAACAGGGATAAGCTCAATAAGCCGACGTCAGCTGGTCGTGTGGCCGGCAAAGGCTTGTCCACAAAATGGTCGTCATACTATGCCGTTGGTGGGCGAAAGGAGAAAAAGACCAGCTCGTAAAGCCAGTCGCGCAAGGTTAAAGCACTCAAGGCGCAAGTGGCGCAGATTCTGGAGATGGTCCAAGAGCAAGTGCAACAACAACTGGGATTGACGCTCACCGACATTATGCCTACCTTGATTCATGGGATAACGACATGGATTGCGGGTGGCCAACAGGGGCCGCCCCCGATTCCCAGCTTCACGGCCAACAACTCGCACAACACGCAGGCCGCGCCATTGGTGTCTCCGGCGGTGGCGGTATTGGTGTCTACGGCGGCGGCGCCATTGGTGTCTCTGACGCCGGCATTGGAGCTTAATGCACCAGGGTGTACGCCGGCCAGCACCTCGCCAGAAAGCGGCCCCTCCGTCAGTTGCACGCCCGCCGTTGGCAGTGCCTCGACATTAGCCGAGCTCGACGGCATCACGGTAACTAAGCCTCTCGGCCGAGGACTTCATCTCCTTGCCTTTGACTGGGCATCCCTAACGCCCTACATGTTTTCGGAGCGCGCCACCGACGTTCCTTGCACTCTCCTGCACTTCGTGGGCGGCGAGTTGGTCGATGTCGCCAAGGGCAGAATCGTTCAACCGGGTAACCCCGTGTTCCACGGTAATCCGATGCCACCCACAATGTATAGGGTTGAAGTGGTTCAGGTGCTGCCAGGCTGCGACGAGCTGTTACCTCTGATTCGACCCGCTGGGGGCGACAAAGAAGATGAGATGACCTCAGCGCCTACGTAAGTTGGCCCCTACTTTGGCCGAAGAGCCAGATTCGTTTGGGGGCGGGGGACACCACCCTATAGACAAGACCGCCAGTCGTGCCAGCGCCAAGCCATGGCAAGAACGCCGCAACGCTACCGGACATGCCGGACATCCCTATGGCACAGGATCCGGACATGCATATGGCACAGGATCTGGACGACGACGACAATGACGATGGTACATTTACCAACGTCGATAAGTACTTTGCCGAACATGGGTGCGGTGACGAGTTCTGCAGGCCTCCTTCTCAAGAACACAAACAAGACGACCGTGATCTAGCTGGTACGGCGGAGAAACCCAATTGCAATAGGCGTCGTCTAGCGTTCAGTTCTCAGGAGACGCCTCCAGCTGCCGCCTTCACCGAGCCTCGGATAGCGGAGGTGCCAAATATTATCAGCCCCAACATGCTCAAGAAGGCAGTCTGTGAGCAGAACTCGGTCCCATTACAGCAGATCAAGAAGAAGGGCCGGAAACGGCAGACTAAAAAGGGCGCCGGTGCGAGCCAGACGGCACCGAATATGATCCGTGCTCAGGATGGGCCACCTTCACCTAAGGATATCTCCAGAAGGGTGCATGTGGCGGGTAGGGCGATGTTACAGACAAATATGCTCAATGCTGCAACTGGTGCTATGCGGAGTCTGCATGATAGTGTTCTTTCTTTGGAGAAGCGGCGTCTCAGAGAGAATGATGTGGCATACCTCCAAAAGCGGATAAATGCATCTTCATAGGACACCCAAAATAGTTGGGTATACCTCCTGTCTCAGATCCGAAAGCAATAAGGGATTGTTTCTAGAATCGGGTCCTTTCTCGAGGAAAAGTTTCTCTCGAAAGAATTGAGTGGGAGGATGGTGGAGACTTGATGAGGTTATTGAACCGTCTCTTCAACTAGTGTGTGACAGGGCACATGGAGTTGTTCCTGTGGCACCTACACCAATTGAAGTGGAAGCTTATGATAGTGATCATGAAACTTCAGATCAAGTCACTACCAAACCTCGTGGGATGACAAGGATGCGTACTACTTCAGAGTGGTACGTAATCCTGTCTTGGAAGTCATGTTGCTAGACAACAATGAACCTACGAGCCATGGAGAAGCGATGGTGGGCCCGGATTCTGATAAATGGCTCGAGGCCATAAAATCCGAGATAGGATCCATGTATGAAAACAAAGTGTAGACTTTGGAAGAACTACTTGATGGTCGTAAGGCTGTTAGGTACATATGGATTCTAAAAGGAAGACGGGAAATGATGGTAAGTGTCACCATTAAGAAAGCTCGACTTGTCGTTAAGATGTTTTCCGACAAGTTCAAGGAGTTGACTACGATGAGACTTTCTCACTCGTAGCGATGCTAAGAGTCTGTTGGAATTATATTAGCGATTACTGCATTATTTATGAAATCTTGCAGATAGGATGTAAAAAACATTGTTTCCTCGACGATTTTCTTGAGGAAAGGTTGTATGTGATACAACCGGAAGGTTTTGTCAATCCTGAAAGATGCTAATAAGTATGCAAAGCTCGAGCAATCCTTCTAAGGACTCGAGTAAGCATCTCAGAGTTGGAATGTATGCTTTGATAAGATGATCAAAGTTTTGGGTGTATACAAAGTTTATGAGAAACTTGTATTGCCAAAGAAATGAGTGGGAGCACTATGGAATTTCTGATGAGTACATATTGTGGATCAGAAATGACGTGGAATTTCTGGTAAGCATATAGGGTTATTTGAAAAGTGTTTTTCAATGGAAAGCCTGGATTAAGCTACTTGAACATTGAGCATCAAGATCTATAAGGATAGATCAAAATGCTTAATGGTACTTTCAAATGAGCACATACCTTGACATGATCTTGAAAGAGTTCAAGATGGATCAGTCAAAGAAGGAGTTCTTGCCTGAGTTGTAAGGTATGAAGTTAAGACTTAAAGCTCGACCACGGCAGAATAGAGAGAAAGGACGAAGGTCGTCCCCTATGCTTAAGACATAGGCTCTACATTATGCTATGTTGTGTACCGCACCTGAAGTGTGCCTTGCCATAAGTCAGTCAAGGGGTACAAGAGTGATCCAAGAATGGATCACAGGACAGCGGTCAAAGTTATCCTTAGTAACTAGTGTACTAAGGAATTTTCTCGATTATGGAGGTGGTAAAAGAGTTCGTCGTAAAGGGTTACGCCGATGCAAACTTTGACACTAATCTAGATTAGTCTGAGTAGTAAACTGGATTCGTATAGTAGAACAGTTATTTGGAATAGCTCCAAATAGAGCGTGGTAGCTGCATATGGAGATGACATAGAGATTTGTAAAGCACACACGGGTCTAAAAGGTTCAGACCCGTTGACTATAACATGTCTCACAAGCATAACATGTTCAAACCCAGAACTCATCGAGTGTTAATCACATGGTAATGTGAACTAGATTATTGACTCTAGTAAACTCTTTGGGTGTTAGTCACATGGGGATGTGACCTTGAATGTTAATCATAGATTGACGTGAACTGGATTATTGACTCTAGTGCAAGTGGGAGACTGTTGGAAATATGCCCTAGAGGCAATAATAAATTAGTTATTATTATATTTCCTTGTTCATGATAATCGTTATTATCCATGCTAGAATTGTATTGATAGGAAACTCAGATACATGTGTCGATACATAGACAACACCATGTCCCTAGTAAGCCTCTAGTTGACTAGCTCGTTGATCAATAGATGGTTACGGTTTCCTGACCATGGACATTGGATGTCATTGATAACGGGATCACATCATTAGGAGAATGATGTGATGGACAAAGACCCAATCCTAAGCCTAGCACAAGATCATGTAGTTCGTATGCTAAAGCTTTTCTAATGTCAAGTATCATTTCCTTAGACCATGAGATTGTGCTTTGGGTGTGCCAAACATCACAACATAAGTGGGTGGCTATAAAGGTACATTACAGGTATCTCCGAAAGTGTCTGTTGGGTTGGCACGAATCGAGACTGGGATTTGTCACTCCGTGTAAACGGAGAGGTATCTCTGGGCCCACTCGGTAGGACATCATCATAATGTGCACAATGTGATCAAGGAGTTGATCACGAGATGATGTGTTACGAAACGAGTAAAGAGACTTGCCGGTAACGAGATTGAACAAGGTATCGGGATACTGACGATCGAATCTTGGGCAAGTATTGTACCGATAGACAAAGGGAATTGTATACGGGATTGATTAAGTCCTTGACATCGTGGTTCATCCGATGAGATCATCGAGGAGCATGTGGGAGCCAACATGGGTATCCAGATCCCGCTGTTGGTTATTGACCGGAGAGTCATCTCGGTCATGTCTGCATGTCTCCCGAACCCGTAGGGTCTACACACTTAAGGTTCGGTGACGCTAGGGTTATAGAGATATTAGTATGCGGTAACCCGAATGTTGCTCGGAGTCCCGGATGAGATCCCGGACGTCACGAGGAGTTCCGGAATGGTCCGGAGGTAAAGATTTATATGTAGGAAGTGCTATTTCGGCTATCGGGACAAGTTTCGGGGTCACCGGTATTGTACCAGGACCACCGGAAGGGTCCCGGGGGTCCACCGGGTGGGGCCACCTGCCCCGGGGGCCACATGGGCTGTAGGGGGTGCGCCTTGGCCTACATGGGCCAAGGGCACCAGCCCCTAGAGGCCCATGCGCCAAAGGGACAAGAGGAAGGGAGAGTCCTAAAGCTTTTCTAATGTCAAGTATCATTTCCTTAGACCATGAGATTGTGCAACTCCCGGATACCATAGGAGTGCTTTGGGTGTGCCAAACGTCACAACATAAGTGGGTGGCTATAAAGGTACATTACAGGTATCTCCGAAAGTGTCTGTTGGGTTGGCACGAATCGAGACTGGGATTTGTCACTCCGTGTAAATGGAGAGGTATCTCTGGGCCCACTCGGTAGGACATCATCATAATGTGCACAATGTGATCAAGGAGTTGATCACGGGATGATGTGTTACGAAACGAGTAAAGAGACTTGCTGATAACGAGATTGAACAAGGTATCGGGATACTGACGATCGAATCTCGGGCAAGTATTGTACCGATAGACAAAGGGAATTGTATACGGGATTGATTAAGTCCTTGACATCGTGGTTCATCCGATGAGATCATCGAGGAGCATGTGGGAGCCAACATGGGTATCCAGATCCCGCTGTTGGTTATTGACCGGAGAGTCATCTCGGTCATGTCTGCATGTCTCCCAAACCCGTAGGGTCTACACACTTAAGGTTCGGTGACGCTAGGTTTATAGAGATATTAGTATGCGGTAACCCGAATGTTGTTCGGAGTCCCTGATGAGATCCCGGACGTCACGAGGAGTTCCGGAATGGTCTGGAGGTAAAGATTTATATATAGGAAGTGCTATTTCGGCTATCGGGACAAGTTTTGGGGTCACCGGTATTGTACGGGGACCACCGGAAGGGTCCCGGGGGTCCACCGGGTGGGGCCACCTGCCCCGGGGGCCACACAGGCTGTAGGGGGTGCACCTTGGCCTACATGGGCCAAGGGCACCAGCCCCTAGAGGCCCATGCGCCAAAGGGACAAGAGGAGGGGAGAGTCCTAAAGGGGGAAGGCACCTCCGAGGTGCCTTGGGGAGGATGGACTCCTCCCCCCCTTGGCCGCACCCTTCCTTGGAGGAAGGGGCAAGGCTGCGCCCTCCCCCTCTCCCTTGGCCCTATATATAGTGGGGGGAAGGGAGGGCAACCATACCTAAGCCCTGGCGCCTCCCTCTCCCTCCCACGACACATCTTCCTCCTCCCGCAGCGCTTGGCGAAGCCCTGTTGGAATCCCGCTACTTCCACCACCACGCCGTCGTGCTGCTGGATCTCCATCAACCTCTCCCCCCCCTTTCTGGATCAAGAAGGAGGAGACGTCGCTGCTCCGTATGTGTGTTGAACGCGGAGGTGCCATCCGTTCGGCGCTAGGATCATCGGTGATTTGGATCACGACGAGTACGACTCCATCAACCCCGTTCTCTTGAACGCTTCCGCGCGTGATCTACTAGGGTATGTAAATCCACTCCTCCCTCGTTGCTAGATGACTCCATAGATAGATCTTGGTGACACGTAGGAAAATTTTGAATTTATGCTACGTTCCCCAACAGTGGCATCATGAGCTAGGTCTATGCGTAGTTTCTATGCACGAGTAGAACACAAAGTAGTTGTGGGCGTTGATTTTGTTCAATATGCTTACCGTTACTAGTCCAATCTTGATTCGGAGGCATTGTGGGATGAAGCGGCCCGGACCGACCTTACACGTACTCTTACGTGAGACTGGTTCCACCAACTGACATGCACTAGTTGCATAAGGTGGCTAGCGGGTGTCTGTCTCTCCCACTTTAGTCAGATCGGATTCAATGAAAAGGGTCCTTATGAAGGGTAAATAGCAATTGGCATATCACGTTGTGGTTTTTTTGCGTAGGTAAGAAACGTTCTTGCTAGAAACCCATAGCAGCCACGTAAAATATGCAAACAACAATTAGAGGACGTCTAACTTGTTTTTGCAGGGTATGCTATGTGATGTGATATGGCCAAAAGGATGTGATGAATGATATATGTGATGTATGAGATTGATCATGTTCTTGTAATAGGAATCATGACTTGCATGTCGATGAGTATGACAACCGGCAGGAGCCATAGGAGTTGTCTTAATTTATTATGACATGCGTGTCAACATAAACTTCATGTAATTACTTTACTTTATTGCTAACCGGTAGCCATAGAAGTAGAAGTAATAGTTGGCGAGACAACTTCATGAAGACACGATGATGGAGATCATGATGATGGAGATCATGGTGTCATGCCCGTGACGATAATGATCATGGAGCCCCGAAGATGAAGATCAAAAGGAGCAATATGATATTGGCCATATCATGTCACTATTTGATTGCATGTGATGTTTATCATGTTTATGCATCTTGTTTACTTAGAACGATGGTAGTAAATAAGATGATCCCTCATAATAATTTCAAGAAAGTGTTCCCCCTAACTGTGCACCGTTGCAACAGTTCGTTGTTCCGAAGCACCACGTGATGATCGGGTGTGATAGATTCTAACGTTCACATACAACGGGTGTAAGACAGATTTACACAAGCGAAACACTTAGGTTGACTTGACGAGCCTAGCATCTACAGACATGGCCTCGGAACACAAGAGACCGAAAGGTCAAGCATGAGTCGTATAGTAGATATGATCAACATGAAGATGTTCACCGATGTTGACTAGTCAGTCTCACGTGATGATCGGACACGGCCTAGTTGACTCGGATCATGTAATCACTTAGATGACAAGAGGGATGTCTATCTGAGTGGGAGTTCATAAGATGAACTTATTTATCCTGAACATAGTCAAAAGGTCTTCGCAAATTATGTCGTAGCTCGCGCTTCAGTTCTATTGTTTAGTTATGTTCCTAGAGAAAATTTAGTTGAAAGTTGATAGTAGCAATTATGCGGACTAGGTCCGTAAACCGAGGATTGTCCTCATTGCTTCATAGAAGGATTATGTCCTTAATGCACCGCTCAGTGTGCTGAACCTCGAACGTCGTCTGTGGATGTTGCGAACATCTGACATACACATTTTGATAACTACGTGATAGTTCAGTTAAACGGTTTAGAGTTGAGGCATCGAAGATGTTTTGAAACGTCGCGAAACATATGAGATGTTTCGAGGGCTGAAATTGGGATTTTAGGCTCATGCCCACGTCAAGAGGTATAAGACCTCCGACGATTTTCTTAGCCCACAAACTAAGGGAGAAAAGCTCAATTGTTGAGCTTGTGCTCAGATTGCCTAAGTACAACAATCATTTGAATCAAGTGGGAGTTGATCTTCCAGATGAGATAGTGATGTTTCTCCAAAGTCATTACCACCAAGCTGCTAGAGCTTCGTGATGAACTATAATATATCAGGGACATATATGATGATCCTTGAGATATTCGCGATGTTTGTAGAAATCAAGAAGGAGCATCAATTGTTGATGGTTGGTGAAACCACTAGTTTCAAGAAGGGCAAGGGCAAGAAAGGGATGCTTCATGAAACGGCAAATCAGCTGCTGCTCTAGTGAAGAAACCCAAGGTTGAACCCAAACCCGAGACTAAGTGCTTCTGTAATAAGGGGAACAACCACTGGAGCAGAATTACCCTAGATACTTGGTAGATGAGAAGGCTGACAAGGTCAATAGGAGTATATTGGATATACATTGTGTTGATGTGTACTTTACTATTACTCCTAGTAGCACCAGGGTATTAGATACCGGTTCGGTTGCTAAGTGTTAGTAACTCGAAATAAAAGCTACGGAATAAACGGAGACTAGCTAAAGGTGAGCTGACGATATGTGTTGGAAGTGTTTCCAAGGTTGATATGATCAAGCATCGCACGCTCCCTCTACCATCGAGATTGGTATTAAAACCTAAATAATTGTTATTTGGTGTTTGCGTTGAGCGTAGACATGATTGGATTATGTCTATCGCGATACGGTTATTCATTTAAGGAGAATAATGGTTACTCTGTTTATTTGAATAATACCTTCAATGGTCTTACACCTAAAATGAATGGTTTGTTGAATCTCGATCGTAGTGATACACATGTTCATGCCAAAAGATATAAGATAGTAATGATAGTACCACCTACTTGTGGCACTGCCACGTAAGTCATATCGGTATAAAACGCATGAAGAAGCTCCATGTTGATGGATCTTTGGGCTCACTCGTTTTGAAAAGTTTGAGACATGCGAACCATGTCTATTGGTGTATATGCATGAAGAAACTCCATGCAAATGGACCGTTTGGACTCACTTGAGACATGCAAATCATACCACATGGGCAAGATGACCGAAAGCCTCGTTTTTCAGTAAAATGGAACTAGAAAGCAACTTGTTGGAAGTAATACATTTTGATGTGTGCAGTCCAATGAGTGCTGAGGCATGTAGTGGATATCGTTATGTTCTTACTTCACAGATGATTTGAGTAGATCTTGAGTATATTTACTTGATGAATCACGAGTCTGAATTATTGATAGGTTCAAGTAATTTCAGGGTGAAGTTGAAAGATCGTCGTGACAAGAGGATAAAATATCTAAGATATGATCATAGAGATGAATATCTGAATTACGAGTTTGGCACAGAATTAAGACATTGTGGAAATTGTTTCACAACTAATACAGCCTGGAACACCATAGTGTGATGGTGTGTCCGAACATCATAACTGCACCCTATTGGATATGATGCATACCATGATGTCTCTTATCGAATTACCACGATAGTTTATGGGTTAGGCATTAGAGACAACCACATTCACTTTAAATAGGGCACCACGTAATTCCGATGAGATGACACCGTATGAACTATGGTTTAGAGAAACCTAAGCTGTCATTTCTTAAAAGTTTGGGGCTGCGACGCTTATGTGAAAAAGTTTCAGGCTGATAAGCTCGGACCCAAAGCGGATAAATGCATCTTCATAGGACACCCAAAATAGTTGGGTATACCTCCTGTCTCAGATCCGAAAGCAATAAGGGATTGTTTCTAGAATCGGGTCCTTTCTCGAGGAAAAGTTTCTCTCAAAAGAATTGAGTGGGAGGATGGTGGAGACTTGATGAGGTTATTGAACCGTCTCTTCAACTAGTGTGTGACAGGGCACAGGGAGTTGTTCCTGTGGCACCTACACCAATTGAAGTGGAAGCTTATGATAGTGATCATGAAACTTCAGATCAAGTCACTACCAAACCTCGTGGGATGACAAGGATGCGTACTACTTCAGAGTGGTACGTAATCCTGTCTTGGAAGTCATGTTGCTAGACAACAATGAACCTACGAGCCATGGAGAAGCGATGGTGGGCCCGGATTCCGATAAATGGCTCGAGGCCATAAAATCCGAGATAGGATCCATGTATGAAAACAAAGTGTAGACTTTGGAAGAACTACTTGATGGTCGTAAGGCTGTTAGGTACATATGGATTCTAAAAGGAAGACGGACAATGATGGTAAGTGTCACCATTAAGAAAGCTCGACTTGTTGTTAAGATGTTTTCCGACAAGTTCAAGGAGTTGACTACGATTAGACTTTCTCACTCGTAGCGATGCTAAGAGTCTGTTGGAATTATATTAGCGATTACTGCATTATTTATGAAATCTTGCAGATAGGATGTAAAAAACATTGTTTCCTCGACGATTTTCTTGAGGAAAGGTTGTATGTGATACAACCGGAAGGTTTTGTCAATCCTGAAAGATGCTAATAAGTATGCAAAGCTCCAGCAATCCTTCTAAGGACTCGAGTAAGCATCTCGGAGTTGGAATGTATGCTTTGATAAGATGATCAAAGTTTTGGGTGTATACAAAGTTTATGAGAAACTTGTATTTCCAAAGAAGTGAGTGGGAGCACTATGGAATTTCTGATGAGTACATATTGTGGATCAGAAATGACGTGGAATTTCTGGTAAGCATATAGGGTTATTTGAAAAGTGTTTTCCAATGGAAAGCCTGGATTAAGCTACTTGAACATTGAGCATCAAGATCTATAAGGATAGATCAAAACGCTTAATGGTACTTTCAAATGAGCACATACCTTGACATTATCTTGAAAGAGTTCAAGATGGATCAGTCAAAGAAGGAGTTCTTGCCTGAGTTGTAAGGTATGAAGTTAAGACTTAAAGCTCGACCACGGCAGAATAGAGAGAAAGGACGAAGGTCGTCCCCTATGCTTAAAACATAGGCTCTACAGTATGCTATGCTGTGTACCGCACCTGAAGTGTGCCTTGCCATAAGTCAGTCAAGGGGTACAAGAGTGATCCAAGAATGGATCACAGGACATTGGTCAAAGTTATCCTTAGTAACTAGTGTACTAAGGAATTTTCTCGATTATGGAGGTGGTAAAAGAGTTCGTCGTAAAGGGTTACGCCGATGCAAACTTTGACACTAATCCAGATTATCCTGAGTAGTAAACTGGATTCGTATAGTAGAACGGTTATTTGGAATAGCTCCAAAGAGAGCGTGGTAGCTGCATCTAGGAGATGACATAGAGATTTGTAAAGCACACACGGGTCTAAAAGGTAGAGACCCGTTGACTATAACATCTCTCACAAGCATAAAATGTTCAAACCCAGAACTCATCGAGTGTTAATCACATGGTAATGTGAACTAGATTATTGACTCTAGTAAACTCTTTGGGTGTTAGTCACATGGGGATGTGACCTTGAGTATTAATCACATATCGATGTGAACTGGATTATTGACTCTAGTGCAAGTGGGAGATGTCGGGGGGTGCTGATCCACCAACACCTATGGGGACAGGGCCCCTTTCGGTTCGGTGGGAGGCGGAGAGCGCACAAAGAGCGGATCGAGGGAGTGCACACGGGCGATTTTACCCAGCTTCGGGCCGCACGGATGCGTAAAACCCTACTGCTGCTTGTTTGTGTATATTGGATTCTTGCTCAGGAGCGATGGACGCTGCCAGACTGAGCGTGAGAGTGTTCCTGGTGTTGAATGAGCCAAACTGGCCCAAAACTCCTCTATGTTGCGCCTGGGCCTCCTTTTATACTTTCAAGGGGTCACCGACAGGTGGCAACGTAGACTAGAAGGGTAAAAATGGAAAAGGATGCAGTCGGTGCAGCTACCGCTACTGTGGATACAGTGCACCCTACCTAACTCTGACGGCAGGGGACAAGGGCATTAAATGCCTGTCTGAGTCTCCTAAACAGTGCAAAAGGTGACCGTTAGGAGCACCACCATTTGCCACGATGGGCTTCTCTTCATCTCCGCTTGCCACCACGTACCCCTAGCTGCACGGCCTCCTGCCACGTGTGCTTGGGAGAGTCCCAGAGCGACATGTTAGCAGGTGTGCTGGAGCGCGGGCACGAAGTGGGGGTTTCCCGCGGCAAGCTCCTTGCCACGGCCGTCGTCTTGTCGCGTCCGGAAGCTTGTCACTCGCCGGATCTTGCCGGGACGCAGGGCGTGTCGCGGCAAGCTTTCTTGGTATGCCTTGAGTGGCCTTCCCGGCAAGCTCCTCTTGCCGGGGTCTTGTCTCTTCCCGGCAAGATCCTCTTGCCGGGGCCTTGGTTGGCCTTCCCGGCAAGCTCCTCTTGCCGGGGCCTTGGTTTGAGTACTTTGTTCTTGAATGGTCTTCAAGGGAACCACGAGGGTCTTGGCGGTCACCCGGCAAGCCTTGCCGCGGGGTGCTGCAACTGCCCGTGCACAAGTTCGGGGTGCTAGGGTACCCCTACTCTAGTACACCGACAGGAGCCCCCGGGCCTGGGCCATACACGGTGCCGAGCGCTGTTGGGCCAGGCCCAAAACAGTGCACGGGCACGCGTGGCCTAGGTCACGCCGAATCTAACTCCGCTCCCACCGCGCACGCCCAGAACGGCACGCGTCAAACGCGGCGTCGTGGGAGAGATCGTGGGAGGTTGTTCATTTGGAAGGCCGAAATGTCCGCCCCGTTCCTCTTATAAGCAGGGGAAACAGGGGTATTTCCCCTATCTTCACCATTTGCTGCTGCAATCTCAGAAACCTCTGCCGCCCTCTTCTGCTTCCAAAGCCGAAAGAGAGCAGCGCTCCGCTCCCATCGCCGTCGCCACCACCAGCGCCGTCGATCTCCCCCACCGCCTCCTCCATGCCTCCGAAGCCCGGGAAGGGGAAGGCCACGAAGGCCGCGGCCGCGAAAGCTGTGAAGTCGACCGAAGCGCAGCGGCTTGAGGCGCTGCGGAAGGAGCGGGCCACTTTCCCCCCCGAGCTCTCCGCGGAGGAGCTGAGGGAGTGGTACTATCTCTTCTGGTCGACAGAGACGCGGGCGCATCCGCGCACGAAGGTACTCTCCTCCGTCGCCTCGCAAGCAGCTCCAGTTGGCGGATATCCTTTCTTCGCCGTGTTCTTCTACTGCGGGCTCTGCCCGCCATTCTCTGATTTCTTCTGTGATATCATGAACACCTACGGACTCCACCTCCTTGACTTCACCCCCAACGCTGTTCTGACCATGGCAGTTTTCGCCCATCTATGCGAAAACTTTGTCGGAGTCCACCCCAACGTAGCTCTCTTCCGCCATTTCTTTATGCCTCGTGTCGAGAGAGGGGAACCTCTTGCCGGCGGGATCGCTTGGATCTCGCGGGCCGGCAAGAAGGAGACCTATCTGGAGGGGGAGCTCCGTAGCAAGTGGGACGAGTGGAGAGCAGATTGGTACTGGGTTGTAGAAGAGAGCCCGCAGCCGTTCACCGCCCTGCGCCAAGCCCCAGCAGTGCGTGGCAATGACTGGAGCGCTCTATCCGTGGACGACGACAAGCTGACGATCGCCACCACTCGGATCTTGCGTCTCAGGCTTGCCGGGCTGACTGTAGGAGCTGTCGGCGTAGATTTCCTTCGCCGGTGCATCGTCCCTCTGCAGGCGAGGGGGAGACCTGCCTGGGAATTTGGAGGCCCGGCAGATATCATGAGGTTGCGCCCAGGCCTCAACTTCAACTTCACCGTCATAGAGTTGGACGGGATACTCAAGGAGATATTCAAGCACGACCCACAGCATCCCGAGTGGTTCAGGTTGCCGGCAGGCGTCGTTCCTATGTGCAACAATTCCTCGCGCGACCGCATCTGCGCAATGATGCCGTTGTGCGACTCGCACGGGATCGCTCCAACTTGGCAAGAGCCCGCCGGTGACGTCGTGCAGCAGTTCTTTGACAGCCTAGTGGAGGTGGCGGTCAATGCTGACGAGAAGAAACTCCTCACCCACGACACCACTGAGCAAGAGATGGAGCGCATCGCCACCAGGGCGGAAGAGGCGGCGCCAGCCACGGCCGCGGGTGAATTCGGGTTCACCGTGGAGGAAGCGGACGCAGCGTTGGCGATGAGTATTGCCGAACGGGAGCAGCCCGAAGAGGAAGAAGAGCTCGCCGCGCCCGACGCCGAGTCGAACGAGCCCACCGAGGGTACGAGCGGCCCGCCACCTCCGGGGAGCTTGCCGGGAGCAGGGCCCGGAACGCAGCCCCCAGCACAGCCAAGAAGGCACCTCAGCAGGATCGGGGACGCAGCAGGGCGGCAAGCTGGTCAACAGCCGCTGCGCCGCGCGACGCGCTCCACCGCGGCAAGTACGGTTGCCGCGGGTGCGCCTCCCGCCGCAGTGGCAACTGGGGCGGGGTCGTCTCGGGCTGGCGCCGCAGTCCCCGCCAAGCAGCCAAGGGATCCCACCCCTCCACCTCGTCGCGCCGAAGGTGGGCCGAACTTCGACCTCTCCGCGCTCAGCTCTGACGAGGAAGAGGAAGAAGAGTAAGATTCCCTTGCTTGTTCTTGTAGTTCTTCAACTTGCTGGTGTTATCTTACATCTGATCTGACCCGTCCTGGACTCTCCCTTTTCAGGACTCTGGCCCAGAGGGCGGTGAAGAGGGCCAAGGCTCAGGTGGTGGTCATCGAGGACGAGCCCACTGCGACGACAGGAGGCGCGCCCGAGACCACCCTGTCGGATCCGGCCATCACTTCGCAGAGCAGCCCCCAGCGCAGCCCCCAGCGTAAGCATACGGTTTACTTTCTGCTTTTGGGTGCGCGTGGTTGCTCTTTTCCTTTGTTGACATCTGATCACTGGTTTGCTTGTGCAGGAGCAGAACAGCTTGACCATGAGGGCGTGGTGATCTCCTCCGACTCGTCGTCTGCTTCGACTACGCCGCCAAGGGCGGACTCCCCGGCAAGGGAGCGTCCTCCGGTAAGGGAGGAGCCTCCGGCAAGGGAGGAGTCTCCGGCAAGGGACAGCGCTAACGATCCGGCGGTGGTGGAGGTCACGACGGCAGATCCTAGCACAGGTAGCCCTTCTTGCCCGAAACTTTCCTTGTAGTCTTCTGCTGATTTCTCTTCTCGAACACTTGTTTGATTTCTCCTTCTTCTTTGGTCGTTAGACCCACCCTCCATGGATCCGATGGAGACCGAAGCGGGCGGCGAGGAGGACGCGCGCGGCAATACTGATGATGCCGCGGCCACCAAAGAAGGAGCCGGCACTGACGTGCCCACCGACGAAGAGGCCGCCAAGACTGCTGCCGAAGAAGCTGGCGGGGGATCTGGCGATCGCACTGACGGCCCTGGGGCCGCAGGAGCGTCAGGCGCTGCACCGACCGCCGATCCCTCCGCCGCCGCCACAGCGTCAGGCTCCGAGGAGCCCCAGCTCGGCGCCTATCTAAAGGCTGGCGAGGGCATCTTCATCAAGCTCCCCTGGACGTCGAGCTCCAGGGCGCCGGTGGAAGGAGAAGCTCTGGATGGGGAGGTGCTTGCCTCCGCCGGGTTGTCGATCATCGACGCGCCAGGAAGCAGCAGCGGCGAGCCTGAGGAGGAGCGGTTGCTACAGAGGCTGCTGGCGCTCTACCGCGCCCGCCAGGTCAAGTTGGACTCTCGGGAAGCGCTTGTCGCGAGGGAGAGCGTGGACATAGAGAAGCGTGCGGAGGAGCTCCGGGGTCTTCGTCAAGAAACTCTCCGGGCCTTGGCGGAGGAGCGGGAGCAGCTTGCCGAGGAACGGAAGGCCTTCCTCCTAGAGAAGGCCGAAGCTGAAGAGCAGCAGCGGCTCACTGGCGAGAAGCTGTATGCGCGAGAAGGCGAGCTGACTCAGCGGAAAGTGAACCTCGACAGCCACGAAGAGGAGCTTGCCGCGCGCGAACGGGCACTTGGCGGGACGCTCCAAGAGGCAAAGGATACGGCTGCGGCTGCCGAGGCCGCCAAGAAAGAATTGGCGGCAAAGGTGGCGCAGCTAGAAACTGATCTGAAGGTTGGTGGCGAAGAGCTTGCCGCCCTCAAGCTAGAGCGCGAGAAGGACGCCCTTGCCCACGGTGAGCTGCAGGGCCGACTCGCCGAGAGGGGCAAGGAATTGAGCGCCGCCAAGGATTCCAACGCCAATCTGACGCTGAAGCTGGCCACCTTGACGAAGACGTTGGACAGCGCCAGGAAACGGGAGGCAGACTTGAAGAAGGACATCGAGGCCAACGAGGCGCTGCTAGCGAGGGTCGCCGAAACCCAGAATCTTCTCAGAGATACTGTGGAGCTCTGGACGGAGGGCCTCGTGAACATTGCTGCAGTTATCAAAGAGGAGCTGGTGCAATTGGGGGTGGAAGGCTTCGGGTACTCCTCCGACGAGAACCTCCAACCCAGCGCCAAACTCACTCTGTTCTTCAAAGGCGTGGCGGCAACGCTCCAGCAACTCCGGGAACGGATCCCAAAGCAGTTGGCCAACGAGTCACGCTCGATTTGTGCCGGAGTTCTGGAGAAGGTGCTGGTGAAGGTGGCCTTCTGCAATCCGGGCCTCAACCTCACCAACGTCCTCAGGAAGCTGCCGGCGGACGCTGATCTTGACGCACTTAAGGCCCTCGTCGCACCCATTGTCGACAAGGTGAACGAGGTCAAAAGGGTTGACGGCGGTCGCGTAGATTAGGCCGTCCGTTTTCTTCTTTTCTTGTCGCTGCCAGTCATGTCATGGGAACACTTTATTAGAGGTGCGACAAGTTATTTTTGTGATATAACTCTATCTTAGGCAAAAAATTGTTGTGTTACTTCCTTTACTTGACTCTTAGCTTTGTATGGTCCTGCCCTACGCTTTCTAGCGAAACTTGCCGGTGCAGGCACCCTTGCTGCGAGCGCCGAGTGCGGAACTTCAGCAGCCTGCTGGCGGGGTCGCTACCGACAAGCAACCTTGTCGCAACTAGTTGCAGCTCACTTAAGTTGTTGAGCGGACTCGAAACAAAGTAAGGGCGCTAGCGGCTCACTTAAGTTGCTGAGCGGACTCGAAGCAAAGTAAGGGCGCTAGCAGCTCACTTAAGTTGTTGAGCGGACTTGAAACAAAGTAAGGGCGCAGCTAGCTGCGAATTGGTTCCTCCGCGCACAGGTTTTCCATACAAAGCATGGTCGTTCAAGGAAAATAACTCAAAAACTTAAAAAACTGACTGCTCAAGCTTTAGCAACTTAGCTTTTTTTTGTCGTCTGCTTCCCGGCAAGGAGAAACCTTCTTGAACGGCCTGGTCCACACCATTATCTTCTCCTCCCCCCCCCCCCGGTAAACCTTGTGGGCGAGGGAACCTTCCTTCTTTTGAGAAAGAAACAGAGAAATAAAGTAATGATATGGAGCCTTGGGCTCGTTATTGCCTACCGGGGTCTAGTGCTGCACAAAGTGTCAGATAATATATGCGAAAAAGGATTATAGCATAAAAAACTGACAAGATGTGCGGGGCACATGAGCTTTACTGGTGCACGGGGTCTGCGCCCGGCTTTGTACAAAGGATTACATGCAATAGCGGCAAGACTTGTACAAAAGGTGGTTGCCGGAAAAGCTTCCGGCAACCGCGCCTTACGGGTAAAACTTACGAAGATGTTCAATGTTCTAGGAGTTGCTCACCGGAATGCCATCTTCGGTCTCAAGGCGGACAGCGCCGGGCCTAGTGACTCGTTTCACCCGATAAGGGCCTTCCCACTTCGGCGTCAACTTGTTGGAATTCTTGCCCGACTGAACGCGCCGAAGAACACGGTCGCCTTCCTCGAGACTCCTAGCATTGACTCTGCGGCTATGGTAGCGGCGCAGAGCTTGCTAGTAGCGAGCGGCTCGCACAACAGCCTGGAGACGGTCTTCCTCAAGGAGCAGCGCGTCATCTTGCCGTAGCTGCTCTTGCTCGAGCTCATCATAAGCGAGCACTCGAGGTGACCCGTATACGAGTTCCGTGGGGAGAACTGCCTCCGCTCCATAGACTAGAGCGAAGGTTGTCTAACCAGTGGCTCGATTTGGCGTCGTCCTGATCGACCAAAGAACCACTGGCAGCTCCTCGATCCAGTTTCTTCCGCACTTATGCAGCCTGTCGAAAGTTCTGGTCCTGAGGCCTCGCAGCACTTCAGTGTTTGCCCTCTCCGCTTGACCGTTGCTTCTCGGATGAGCAACAAAAGCGAAGCAGACCTTGGCGCCAAGATCTTGGACGTACTGCATGAAGGTGCGGCTCGTAAATTGCGTGCCGTTGTCGGTGATGATCCTGTTCGGGATCCCGAAACGGCAAACAATCGACCTGAAGAACTTGACTGCTGACTGTGCTGTCACCTTGCTCACTGGTTCCACTTCCGGCCACTTTGTGAACTTGTCGATTGCAACGTACAAGAACTCAAAGCCCCCGACAGCTCGGGGGAAGGGGCCGAGGATGTCGAGCCCCCAGACCGAAAATGGCCAGGATAAAGGGATCGTCTGGAGAGCTTGAGCTGGCTGGTGTATCTGTTTGGAATGGAACTGGCACGCTTCACACTTGGTTACTTGTGCAGTTGCATCCTGGAGGGCTGTCGGCCAGAAGAAGCCTTGTCGGAATGCTTTGCCGACAAGTGCTCTTGCACCAATGTGGTGACCACATATGCCTCCATGTATCTCTGCCAACAGCTGTTGTCCATCTTCCCGGCGAATGCACTTCAATTTCACACTGTTGAGTCTTATTCTGTACAGTGTGCTGTCGACAAACTTGTACATACTTGACTGCCGGGCTACTTTTTTAGCTTCTTCTTGCTCTTCGGGAAGCTCTCATGTCTGAAGGAAACGGACAATCTGCTGCGCCCATGCTGGAGCTTGCGGCTCGACAACAAGGACTAAAGGCATATCTGTTGCTGCGGGAACATCCACTTCTACGGCATGAACCTGCGGTTCTGCCGGAGCGTGATATTCCCGGGCAAGCTTGCCGGAGCAGGACTTGCCGGGAGCGTTTGCTTCGACGGAACAAACCATAAGGTTTGCCGGAGCAGACTGCCCCTCAGCATCCTTGGTGTTGATCTTGGGGACTTTCTTGGCGGCGGCTTCGGGGAGCTCTGCCGGAAAGTAGTCACCAGAAACCAACTTCCTCTTCTTATTCTGTCCAGTTGATGGTGTCACGGATGGTTGAGTCAGCTTGAGCACAAAGATCCCTGGTTCCACAGGCAACTTTAGTGCAGCGCATTTTGACAGGCCATCAGCAATGTCATTCTGAGCTCTTGGGATATGCTCCATTTGTAGGCCGTCAAAGCGTTCTTCTAGCTTCCTCACTTCATCAACATATGCTTCCATCAACGGACTCTGGTAGTTCTTGTTCACTTGGCGGACGACAAGCTGTGAGTCACCCCTGACAATGAGCTTCTTGATCCCAAGGTCGGCTGCGATTCTGAGACCGGCAAGCAATCCTTCATACTCTGCAGTATTGTTGGTTGCTTGCTCTTTGGGAAAGTGCATCTGGACTACGTACTTGAGGTGCTCCCCGGTGGGTGCGATAAGCAGCACGCCAGCACCGATGCCTTGCAGCGAGAAGGCACCATCAAAGTACATCAGCCACTCTTTGCTTGTCTCCTTGACGGGGATGCTCGTCTCTGGAATTTCTTCATCTGGAGATGGCGTCCACTCTGCTATGAACTCTACCAATGCCCTGCTTTGGATAGTTACAGTGCTCTCAAACTTGAGGCCAAAGCTTGACAGTTCCAAGGCCCACTCGACAATCCTGCCTGTTGCTTCTGGATTTTGCAGTATCCTCTTCAGCGGAAAGCGAGTGACGACTATGATCTCGTGTGCCTGGAAGTAATGGCGCAGCTTTCTCGAGGCCATGAGAAGGCCGAAAAGCAATTTTTGCACACCAGAGTACCTCGACCTAGCCCCCTGGAGAAGGGAGCTGACAAAGTAAACTGGGAGCTGCACCATCTTATTATGTACGTCCTTGCACGTCTGCGCAGATCCATCTTTGTCGGGACCAGAGCTTGCCGGAGAAGCCCCCTGCTTGTCGCTGGATTCACTTGCCGCGGTTGCTGGATCATCGTTCGCCTCTCTCTCCGCTACTAACGCAGCACTAACCACTTGATTGGTTGCCGCTAGGTAAAGCAGCAACTTCTCTTGTGGCTTAGGTGCAACAAGTATTGGAGTGGAGGACAGGTATCTCTTCAAGTCCTTCAGCGCAGCCTCCGCTTCCGGAGTCCATTTCATTGGACCTGCCTTTTTTAATATTTTGAAAAACAGCAGGGCGCGCTCAGCAGACTTAGAGATAAACCTGCTGAGAGCAGCCACGCAACCGGCAAGCCTTCGCACATCCTTGACGCGCTTCGGTGCTTCAATCTGCTCGATGGCCTTAATCTTGTCGGGGTTGGCTTCAATTCCCCGCTGAGACACAAAGAACCCGAGAAGCTTACCAGAAGGGACTCCAAACACGCACTTCTCGGGGTTGAGCTTGAGGTTGATCTTGGTAGATTTGCAAAAGTTTCTTCTAAATCTTGGATCAGGGTAGCCTTGTCCTTGCTCTTGACCACTATATCATCCATGTAGGCTTCCACATTTCTGTGTATCTGTGTCTCAAAAGTGACATGGACTACCCTTGCAAATGTTGAACCAGCATTCTTCAACCCAAAGGGCATCCGTACAAAACAGTATGTGCCACAAGGGGTGATAAATGCGGTTTTCTCCTCATCCTCTTCTGCCATGAAGATTTGATGGTATCCTGAATACGCATCAAGAAATGAAAGCAAATCACATCCAGCTGTGGAGTCAACAATCTGGTCAATGCGCGGCAAGGGAAATGGATCTTTGGGACAAGCTTTATTGATATCAGTGAAGTCTATACAAAGCCTCCATTTCCCGTTCGCTTTGCGCACGACTACAGGATTGGCCAACCACGTGGGATGGAGCACTCCTCTGACAAGGCCTGCTGCTTCCAATTTCCTGATCTCTTCTGCAATGAACTCTTGGCGCTCCACTGCCTGCTTCCTGACTCTCTGCTTGACGGGCCGCGCATGAGGATAGACGGGAAGGTGGTGCTCGATTACTTTCCTGGGAACACCGGGGATATCTGACGGTTGCCATGCAAACACGTCGACATTCGCCCGCAGGAAAGCAATGAGCGCACTTTCCTATTTGGGGTCAAGCGTGGCACTGATGGTGAAGGTACCACCAGTGTCGTCCTCCTTGGTGGGCACCTTCTTGGTCTCGGGTGGAGCCGCCATCGTCTTATTGCACTTGCCGGTGGAGCTCGATGGTGCGTCCTCGATGGTAGCGCAGCACTCCGAAGAGGTGCGCTTGCCGGAGTGGGCATCAGAGCTCTTGCCGGACTTGGCCTTCTTCTTCCACCCGGGAGCTTCAGCAGCAAGCGTGTGGTTATCAGCTGCGGCTGCTGCTTCCCAGTAGATCTTGTCGGCGCAGATAAGGGCATCCTTCTTGTCGCCGGGGACAGAGATGACACTTATCGGGCCTGGCATTTTGAGCACGTTGTATGCATAGTGAGAGGCTGCCATAAACTTGGCGAGCGCTGGACGGCCAAGGATCCCATTGTAGGGCAATGGAAAATCGGCAACGTCAAATGTGACCCTCTCAGTTCTGAAATTGAGCTCGCTGCCAAATGTGACCGGCAGCGTGATCTTCCCTTTCGGCTTGCTCCTTCCCGGGTTGATTCCTTGGAATGTGCCGGTCTCTTCGAGCTCGCTGTCAGGGATCTGGAGTTTGTGAAGGACCGCGGAGGAGATGAGGTTCAAGCCGGCCCCGCCGTCAACTAGCATCTTTGTGACCTTGAGGTTGAGGATGGTTGGTGAAACCAACATCGGCAAGCACCCAACCGCAGTTACGCGATCAGGGTGATCCCCAATGTCGAAGATGATAGGTGTGCTGGACCATTTCAGGGGCTTGCGTGACTCTATGGATGGCTCCGCTGCATTTACTTCCCGCATCCACTGCTTGAGCTGGCGGTGCGATGTATGCAGAGAGGCGCCACCATCAACGCACAGGACCTCTGTGGCTTTCTGAAATTCCTGCTCATCGGCCTCATCATCATCCACGTCTTCGTCATCGTCGTCATCTTCATCCTTGTCGCAGCCGCGGGGAGGTCTGTCTCCTAGCCGCTGTTTGGCCTTGCCACGGCGTCCTCCCCGGCTGGGGCGTTTCTTGCCGGATCCACCAGTTCCTTCCTGGGCCTTCTCTTTGTCGCGTCGCTCGTATTCAGCTTTCTGCTGCTCAGCAAGTTGTTCGACCTTCTTGCAGTTCTGGAGATCGTGACCCTTGGTGCGGTGAATCTTGCAATACTGCCTGCCGGAGCTGTCCTGCTTGTCGGCGGCCGCCACAGGATGGGCCTCCTTGTCGGAGCCACCAGCCTTAGCTTCCTTGGCGCCACCTCTGTTGTCGGTCTGCTCGACAGCTAGCACTTCCTTACCCTTATTCCTTCTGTTGTTCCGCCGCCGGCCTTTCCTTGCCGGGGCAGCATCCTCACTGTCAGATCCTCCTGCTCCTGCACTCTCTCCGGGGAGCCTCCTCCCCTCTTCAGCGCGTGCACACTTGTCAGCCAGGGCGTAAAGCTCGCTGACGTCTCTGATCTTACACATCGCCATCTCCTCCCTCATCCTTCGGTTTCGCATGTTTTGATGGAACGCGCTGATGATCGCGGCGGGGTGGACGTCTAGGATGTTGTGCTGTACACGGCTGAATCTCTGAATGTACTTGCGCAATGGCTCTCCTTCCTTCTGGACGAGCAGATGAAGATCGCTCTCTTGGCCATGTGGCTTGTGGCCGCCTGTAAAGGCGCCGACAAACTGATGGCACAAATCAGCCCAGGAGGATATGGAGTTGTCCGGCAAGTGCATGAGCCAGGATCTGACATTGGGCTTGAGCACCAGCGGGAAGTAGTTGGCAAGGATCTTGTCATCTCGCCCCCCGGCAGCCTGCACCGCAATGGTGTAGATGCTGAGGAACTCCGACGGATGCGTCTTGCCGTCGTACTTCTCCGGCACGTCTGGCTTGAAATTCTTTGTGCTGGGCCACTAGACTTGCCGCAGCTCACGGGTGAACGCAGGACAACCTACCGCGTACGGCAGATCGCCTGGTCCCCCTGGCGCATGCATGTCAACAAAGAGCCCAGCGCGCTTGTCGGATTGACGTCGCGCTTCTCTTCGGTGCTCGATGCGGGTTCGAGCGTCTTCTTGTTGTCGTTCATGGAGAACTTGGCGCTGGTCACGACGAGCTCGTGGGTCCGACGACGCGGTGGAGCCGTTGTTGGGGTGGACCCGGCGAGTCGGCGATTTTGGCCTTCGTAGTGGAGAGTGCATGGAAGTCGCACCTCCCTCAGTCTTGTTGCCATCGGTTCACGTCCGGCTGTCCTGCCGCGGCAGCGAGGTGCTTGGTCGCTGCGCAGTGTCGCCGTTGGCGAATCCGATGAGGCTCTGGATAGTGGCCCTCCATTCGTCGGTCTTGTCCACCGTCGGAGGATAGTCCAGGAGCAGCTGGGCCCGCGCCAAGGCTTCTGCTGGGGTGGTGGGCGGCGGAGGTGAACGGTGCGAGGAGAGGGGCGTGCTCGGACTCCTAACCAAGTTAGAAGGAGCAGCGTCCCGTCCCGGCGACCGCACCTCGCTGGGGCCAGCATGCTGGCGTGCATGCTAGTCTTGAACGCCACGCGAACCACCAGCTTGATCTTGGGTCAGCGGACGTATGGCGCTGCGAACGCTATGACGCTGCTGGCCCCGCGCCTCCTGAGAGGGGTGCGGTGCTCGCATGGACGCCGAGGTCTGTGCCGCCTTGTCCTTGGACTTGGCAGCGCTGTGGGCACCCTCGTCGACGCCCATTCCTCCGCCGGCGTCCAGTCCACCACCCGTTTGCTCCGGAGGCGGTGGAAGTGACGCAGACGGAACAGCTGCCTCCGAATCCTTCTTCTTCGGTGGCATGTTGATGAAGACGATGAAGATTTAGCTTGCGTGCACGCCGGATCGGGTTCGCACAATCTCGATGCCCCCTACCTGGCGCGCCAGAGATGTCGGGGGGTGCTGATCCACCAACACCTATGGGGACAGGGTCCCTTTCGGTTCGGTGGGAGGCGGAGAGCGCACAAAGAGCGGATCGAGGCAGTGCACGCGGGCGATTTTACCCAGCTTTGGGCCGCACGGATGCGTAAAACCCTGCTGCTGCTTGTTTGTGTATATTGGATTCTTGCTCAAGAGTGATGGACGCTGCCAGACTGAGCGTGAGAGTGTTCCTGGTGTTGAATGAGCCAAACTGGCCCAAAACTCCTCTACGTTGCGCCTGGGCCTCCTTTTATACTTTCAAGGGGTCACCGACAGGTGGCAACGTAGACTAGAAGGGTAAAAATGGAAAAGGATGCGGTAGGTGCAGCTACCGCTACTTTGGATACAGTGCACCCTACCTAACTCTGACGGCAGGGGACAAGGGCATTAAATGCCTGTCTGAGTCTCCTAAACAGTGCAAAAGGTGACCGTTAGGAGCGCCACCGTTTGCCACGATGGGCTTCTCTTCATCTCCGCTTGCCACCACGTACCCCTAGCTGCACGGCCTCCTGCCACGTGTGCTTGGGAGAGTCCCAAAGCGACACGTTAGCAGGTGTGCTGGAGCGCGGGCACGAAGTGGGGGTTTCCCGCGGCAAGCTCCTTGCCGCGGCCATCGTCTTGTCGCGTCCGGAACCTTGTCGCTCGCCGGATCTTGCGGGGACGCTGGGCGCGTCGCGGCAAGCTTTCTTGGTATGCCTTGAGTGGCCTTCCCGGCAAGCTCCTCTTGCCGGGGTCTTGTCTCTTCCCGTCAAGATCCTCTTGCCGGGGCCTTGGTTGGCCTTCTCGGCAAGCTCCTCTTGCCGGGGCCTTGGTTTGAGTACTTTGTTCTTGAATGGTCTTCAAGGGAACCACAGAGGGTCTTGGCGGTCACCCGGCAAGCCTTGCCGCGGGGTGCTGCAACTGCCCGTGCACAAGTTCGGGGTGCTAGGGTACCCCTACTCTAGTACACCGACAGGAGACTGTTGGAAATATGCCCTAGAGGCAATAATAAATTAGTTATTAATATATTTCCTTGTTCATGATAATCGTTTATTATCCATGCTAGAATTGTATTGATAGGAAACTCAGATACATGTGTGGATACATAGACAACACCATGATAAATAGATGGTTACGGTTTCCTGACCATGGACATTGGATGTCATTGATAACGGTATCACATCATTAGGAGAATGATGTGATGGACAAAGACCCAATCCTAAGCCTAGCACAAGATCATGTAGTTCGTATGCTAAAGCTTTTCTAATGTCAAGTATCATTTCCTTAGACCATGAGATTGTGCAACTCCCGGATACCATAGGAGTGCTTTGGGTGTGCCAAACGTCACAACGTAAGTGGGTGGCTATAAAGGTACATTACAGGTATCTCCGAAAGTGTCTGTTGGGTTGGCACGAATCGAGACTGGGATTTGTCACTCCGTGTAAACGGAGAGGTATCTCTGGGCCCACTCGGTAGGACATCATCATAATGTGCACAATGTGATCAAGGAGTTGATCACGGGATGATGTGTTACGAAACGAGTAAAGAGACTTGCCGGTAACGAGATTGAACAAGGTATCGGGATACTGACGATCGAATCTCGGGCAAGTATTGTACCGATAGACAAAGGGAATTGTATACGGGATTGATTACGTCCTTGACATCGTGGTTCATCCGATGAGATCATCGAGGAGCATGTGGGAGCCAACATGGGTATCCAGATCCCGCTGTTGGTTATTGACCGGAGAGTCATCTCGGTCATGTCTGCATGTCTCCCGAACCCGTAGGGTCTACACACTTAAGGTTCGGTGACGCTAGGTTTATAGAGATATTAGTATACGGTAACCCGAATGTTGTTCGGAGTCCCTGATGAGATCCCGGACGTCACGAGGAGTTCCGGAATGGTCTGGAGGTAAAGATTTATATATAGGAAGTGCTATTTCGGCTATCGGGACAAGTTTTGGGGTCACCGGTATTGTACGGGGACCACCGGAAGGGTCCCGGGGGTCCACCGGGTGGGGCCACCTGCCCCGGGGGCCACATAGGCTGTAGGGGGTGCACCTTGGCCTACATGGGCCAAGGGCACCAGCCCCTAGAGGCCCATGCGCCAAAGGTACAAGAGGAGGGGAGAGTCCTAAAGGGGGAAGGCACCTCCGAGGTGCCTTGGGGAGGATGGACTCCTCCCCCCCTTGGCCGCACCCTTCCTTGGAGGAAGGGGCAAGGCTGCGCCCTCCCCCTCTCCCTTGGCCCTATATATAGTGGGGGGAAGGGAGGGCAACCATACCTAAGCCCTGGCGCCTCCCTCTCCCTCCCACGACACATCTTCCTCCTCCCGCAGCGCTTGGCGAAGCCCTGTTGGAATCCCGCTACTTCCACCACCACGCCGTCGTGCTGCTGGATCTCCATCAACCTCTCCCCCCCCCCTTGCTGGATCAAGAAGGAGGAGATGTCGCTGCTCCGTACGTGTGTTGAACGCGGAGGTGCCGTCCGTTCGGCGCTAGGATCATCGGTGATTTGGATCACGACGAGTACGACTCCATCAACCTTGTTCTCTTGAACGCTTCCACGCACGATCTACTAGGGTATGTAGATCCACTCCTCCCTCGTTGCTAGATGACTCCATAGATAGATCTTGGTGACACGTAGGAAAATTTTGAATTTATGCTACGTTCCCCAACAAACACCTCATCCCTCCTTGATAGTATTGGCTTTTCCTATGGACTCAATGTGATCTTGGATCACTAAAATGTAAAATGAAGAGTCTTGAGCTTTAAGCTTTAGCCAATCCTTTGTCCTTAGCATCTTGAAGGAGTTCCCACAACCTTTAGTCCATGCCACTCCATTGTTGAACTTATCTGAAACATACTAGATAGAAACATTAGTCCAACAAGAGATATGTTGTCATCAATTACCAAAACCACCTAGGGAGCACTTGTGCTTTCAATCTCCCCCTTTTTGGTAATTGATGGCAACATACATCAAAGCTTTAGATAAAGATATAAAGAACAGCAAGTAAAGCTTTGGAAGGACATGTAACAAGCATAGGCTCCCCCTACATGTATGCACTCATGTAAATATGAAATATAGAGGCATGTGAGAGCATAACCATGACAGAGTAGGCAATGTGTTACATGTATCTTGTCCATATGCATCAGAGCAAAAGATTATCAAGGAAAATACCTTCATGCTCATGAGTCCTTCTTGCAAACAGTATGTACATAAGCAAGAACTCCTCATACTCATGATTTTGATGCATATACTTACCTTGTGGTCTTGAGTTGGCTTAGGATGGAATGAACCTGCACAAACAAAGCTAGATAACACAGGTACATCCACTAGCCAGAGCAAACAAAATAAACCACAAGAAAACCAAGACTGGGATGACATGTAGAGAGTGAGTACAAGGTACCACATTGGATTCAACATGTCCCCAAGAGTAAAGATATGCAATGAATTTGACTGATTTCTTTCCCTTAGGTGTCTTGCTCCCCCTAAATCTTACATGGGATATTGGGAGAAGATAGGGAACAGAAAATCAGAGCTGAAAGATACAAATGGATAGAAATTAATGCAAATACATGTCTTTCCCCCAAAAAGGCATGTGACATCTCTCCTCTAGAACATCAAGCATCACGCATCTGGGACATCTGGGATCCTTGAGTATTCTCTCCCCTGGAAGTCTCTCTCTCCCCCTTAATACTTTCTCTCTTGTAGGTTTGGTCCTTGAGACTTTTTCTCTCCCTTGATGTGATCTCTCTCTCCTACAAGCTTTGATGTGATCTCTCTCTCTCCCTTTGACATCAATTTCCAAGAAGGGCTTTCTGGAATCCGTCATATAGATTTGGTCCTTGAGACTCAGCACAAAGCAATGGATAAAACTGTGATGCTTGTAGAGGACAAGATTCATTGAGTAGAGCTGGATCAGAAGAAATATAGAACAAGTGGCAAACTATTTTTCCTGTTGCGAAGTCGGTGGCACCGAGTGCTATGTTTCGGTGGCACCGAAAAGATTCGGTTGGACCGAAAATTACAAGTCGGTGAAACCGAGTTCACATAGAGAAAAACACTTGTCACCTCAGCTCGCTAGACATGTAGGATCTCACAAAGATTTGCAATGAATTACCTGAAGGATTTGCAAGGAATTGAATGCAGAAAATGCAGAACAAAAACAAAGAGAAAAGAGAAGAAACTGAAAGATCTAGATGAAGTTTTTTTTTGAAAAAGAGAAAGAAAATAAACATGCATGAGACAAATGCAATAACACAGAAAAGAACACAAGAGAACTTCATCTAGAGTTGGCGGTGACATAGTCACCTATGTTAGAGTATATTGACTTAGGAGTCAAGTGAGAACACTTGATCATACGTCATACTCATCGTTTAAGCTCAAAATGGGGTTACCATTTTTCGTTTAAGCATCTTGATGTATTCACATCTTGTTGAGTTGCTTTGACTCATGTCTTGGAGTAAAGCTTCTCTAAGATGGAATAACATACCTTGGGTGGTGGTGTGGTTCTTGCTCATGTAGTTGAACTTGTGTGGGTGCTCAAGGTTGATGTAGCTCATCAAGAGTTGGGAGCACCACTTGGAGTTTGAGTTCATCTACCTACATGGGTTAGTTCTTGCAAGGAAGAGCACTTGTGTATCCAAAAATGACAATCATGAAGCTCAACATAGAATTTGTCAAAGGATATGTTTGAATGGTTTTGTGCTTCCTTGTCTTCAACCACCATTGTGTAGAGTCTTGGTGATGTAGAGATTGCTCAAGATGTGAGTGAGTCGCAATCTCATGGAATTAGATTCAACCAAGCACCTACATGGGTTAGACAACATGCAAGGTGCAAATATATCCAAGACATAAGATAGTTATCATAAGAGATATATCATGGATTAGTCATAAGCTCATGTCTTGCATGTATCCAATGGAGTTTCTACTCCAAGTTCGAAGCATCAATGATGTTCAATTCTCCTCTCAACCTGCAAAACACTTTCTCATCAAGAGGTTTAGTAAATATATCCGCTAATTGCTTATCGGTGCAAACATGCTTAAGATCAATGTCACCCTTAGCAACATGATCTCGAATGAAATGATGATGAACTTCAATATGCTTAGTTCGAGAATGTTGTACAGGATTATGACCAATTTTGATAGCACTTTCATTGTCACAAAGCAGTGGAACATGTTTCACATAAATCCCATAATCTTTAAGAGTTTGGGTCATCCAAAGTAATTGAGCACAACATGAACCAGCGGCAATGTATTCCGCTTCGGTGGTGGATAAGGATACCGAGTTTTGTTTCTTGGAAGACCAAGACACAAGAGATCTACCAAGAAATTGACAAGTACCCGAAGTGGACTTTCTATCAACCTTATATTTGGCATAATCCGAGTCGGAATAGACAACGAGATCAAAAGAAGATCTCTAAGGATACCAAATGCCAAAGTTTGGTGTATGGATTAAGTATCTCACTTTCCTTTTCACAGCCTTAAGATGACATTCTTTAGGAGCAGCTTGATATCGTGCACACATGCACACACTTAGCATAATATCAGGACGTGAAGCACATAGGTATAATAATGCCCAATCATAGAGCGATAAACCTTTTGATCAACCTGTTCACCATCTTTAGTTAAATCATTATGTCCACTAGTAGGCATGGGTGTAGACATACCTTTGCATTCTTGCATATTGAACTTCTTGAATAAGTCCTTGGTGTACTTTGTTTGAGAGACAAATGTACCTTCCTTAGTTTGCTTGATTTGCAAACCGAGAAAGAATTTGAGTTCACTCATCATAGACATCTCAAACTTCTCTGACATTAGCTTTCCAAACTTTTCACTAAAGAGAGGGTTAGTTGAACCAAATATGATATCATCAACATAAATTTGGCATACAAATAGTTCTCCATTAACCCTTTTAGTAAAAAGAGTAGAATCAATTTTACCAATTTCAAAACCACTTGTTGTAAGGAACTTGGTCAAGCATTTATACCATGCTCTAGGAGCTTGTTGAAGACCATAAAGAGCTTTGTGAAGTTTGTAAACATGATTTGGTTTCTTAGGATTGATAAAGCCGGGAGGTTGTTTGACATAAACTTCCTCCTCTATTTCACCATTTAGAAAAGCACTTTTGATGTCCATTTGGTACAAGGTAATATTATGGTGATTAGCATAGGCAAGTAAGATACGAATGGACTCAAGTCTAGCAACGGGAGCATATGTCTCACCATAGTCCATACCTTCGACTTGTGTGTATCCTTGGGCGACGAGATGTGCTTTGTCGCGAACCACTTGTCCATCTTCATCTTGCTTGTTGTGAAACACCCATTTGGTACCAATGATGTTATGGTTATTGTCGGGCTTCTCAACTAATGTCCAAACTTGGTTTCTCTCAAAGTTGTGTAGCTCTTCATGCATAGCGTTTATCCAATCCGGATCTTCCAATGCTTCTTCAACCTTCATAGGTTCAATGCTGGAGATGAATGAATAGTTTTCACAAAAGTTAGCTAAAGGAGTCTTTGAGCGAGTGATCCTCCCGGTTTGTATATCATTTAAGATTTGCTCGACGGGATGATCTTTGGCAATTCTTGCTCGAACTCGTGAGAGCTTTTGCTTGGGTCTTTGTTGAACATCTTCTTCATCTTGTTCTTCTTCTTGGTCTTCTTCATTGTTGACGTTGTCGTTCTCTTGTCGTGGTGGAGAAGGAGGTTGTTGATGTTCGTCTTGATGTATTTCCTCGTTTTCTTCATCTTGGTGTGTCCCACTTGTGGATGCTTCTGTGTCAATTCTTGGTTCACTTTGTCGTGAAGTAGAAGCTTCCACTTGGACGGATGAAGTACTCTCCTTCACCTCCGTTGGACGAATTTTGCCAATGGACAAGTCTTGGATTGCTTCTGAAGGGTCTTTGTCTCCTACATCAATTGGCAATTGCACTACTTGCGAGCCATTAGATTCATCAAACTTCACATCTACCGTCTCTTCAACCTTTCGGGTGAAATTGTTGTAGACACGGTAAGTGTGAGAGTTTGAGCCATAACCAAGTAGGAAACCTTCATGAGATTTAGGAGCAAACTTTGAACGATGATGCTTATCAAGAATGTAGCACTTTGAGCCGAATACTCGAAAGTATCCAACTTGGGGTTTGTTACCGGTGAGGAGCTCGTATGCCGTCCTGTCGAGTAGCTTGTGAAGATACAAGCGATTTGTTGCGTGACAAGCTGTCTCAACTGCTTCTGCCCAAAAGTGCTTCGACATCTTGTATTCATCAAACATCGTTCTTGCCATTTCGATGAGCGTCCGGTTCTTCCTCTCAACAACTCCATTTTGTTGAGGTGTGTACGTAGCCGAGAACTCATGTGAAATCCCTTCTTCGTCAAGAAAGGTGTCCACATTTGCGTTCTTGAACTCCGTTCCGTTGTCACTCCGAACCTTCTTGATCTTCACGTCAAACTGATTTTGGGCCTTCCTAGCGAAGTTTCTGAAGATCTTCTGGACCTGCAACTTGTCATTAAGAAAGAACACCCACGTAAATCTTGAAAAATCATCAACTATAACTAGACCAAAAGAATTTCCACCGAGACTCTTGTAGGTGTTGGGACCAAAAAGATCCATATGAAGTAGCTCGAGTGGCCTCCTTGTGGTCATGATGTTCTTCACGGGATGTCTTCCTCCAACCTGTTTACCTGCTTGACAAGCACTGCAAAGTCTATCCTTATCAAATATGACATCGTTAACTCCAAGGATATGATTTCCTTTAATAAGCTTGTCAAGGTTTCTCACGCCAACGTGACCTAGTCGTCTATGCCACAACTCCAAGGATATGACATCGTTAACTCCAAGGATATGACATCGTTAACTCCAAGGATATGATTTCCTTTAATAAGCTTGACATAGTCAACGGGGCGGGGCGGATTCCAACTCGGACTCTGGTCCGAGTGGCGGTGGCGGCGGCGGCGGTGCGCGCGCGCAGGAGGCGGCTGGGCCGGCCTGGATCGGCTGGGCCTTAGGCCCAGTCGAGCGCGGGACCTCTTTTTTTTTTAAATAACTCCATCGACGGAAAAAAATCCTAGAAAAATAAATAAAAATCTGAAAATGCCAAAACAAAATTTCACCGTCTAAATAAAATATTTAGAACAAGATGAACATTTTCTTGGCCCTAAAATGCAATTTTTCTAATGCAACTAAATCCGAATAAAAACAACAAAAAACAATTTAATGATTTTAATATTTTTCCTCCAATATTTCATTTATTTTGGAGAAGTCATATTATCTCCTCTATTTAATTTTTAATGTGAAATATTTTTCAGAGAGAAATAATTAAAATCAAATCCTCGTTTCATTATTAAAAGAATCAAATATGAAAACCGGGAAATCCCCAACTCTCTCCGAAGGTCCTTGAGTTGCTTAGGATTTTCGAGGATTGTGGAACGGAAAAGCAATAAAACATGATATGCAATGATGATCTAATGTATAACATTCCAAATTGAAAATTTGGGATGTTACAAACCTACCCCCCTTAGGATGAATCTCGCCCTTGAGATTTGGGCTGGCTAGAAAATAGGTGCAGGTGGTCTTTGCGAAGATCATCTCTCGTTCCCAGGTGGCTTCATCCTCGGTATGGTGGCTCCACTAAACTTTGCAAAACTTGATAACCTTACTGCGGGTGACTCTGTTGGAAAACTCAAGAATCTTAACTGGTTTCTCCTCATAAGTCAAATCATTGTCCAACTGAATCACCTCCAGGGGTACTGTATCTCTTAGCGGTATATCTGTGAAACGTGAAACACGTCATGAACTCCTGACAATCCCTCGGGTAATTCCAACTTGTAGGCAACTTCTCCCATCCCTTCCAAAATACGATACGGTCCTACAAATATCGGGGCTAACTTTCCCTTAACTCCAAAATGTTTCACTCCTCGCAAGGGTGATACTTGCAGATATGCTCGGTCTCCAATTTCATAGGTTACCTCCTTGCGTTTTGACTCTGCATAACTCTTCTGCCTGGACTGAGCAATCTTCAATCTGTCACGAATCAATTTAACCTTCTCCTTAGACTTCTTGATCAAGTCTAGTCCAAACAACTGTCGGTCTCCTACCTCGTCCCACATCAACGGTGTTCTGCACCTTCGTCCATACAGGGCTTCAAAAGGGGCCATCTTCAAACTGCCTTGATAGCTATTGATGTATGAAAACTCTGCGTATGGCAAATTGTCATCCCAACTAGATCCATAATCTAGCGCACAGGATCTCAACATGTCCTCCAAAATTTGGTTGACTCCCTCTGTTGGTCCATCCATCTGCGGGTGAAATGATGTACTAAACTCCAATCTCGTTCCCAAAGTCTGGTGCAACTGGTGCCAAAACTTTGAGGTAAACTGTGTTCCTCGATCTGATACGATGGTCCTCGGAACTCCATGTAGACATACTATCCTGGACATATATATCTTGGCCAACTTTGCACTTGTATAGGTGGTTTTCACTGGGATGAAGTGAGCTCCTTTGGTCAAGCGATCAACTACTACCCATATGGAATCATATCCCGCTTTGTTCCTGGGCAATCCGGTGATAAAGTCCATGCCCAGTTTATCCCACTTCCATTCGGGTATTGGCATAGGCTGTAACAGTCCTGCTGGCTTCTGATGCTCTGCCTTCACGCGCTGACATACATCACATACGGCTACATACTCGGCAATGTCCTTCTTCATACCGGTCCACCAGAAACGTTCCTTCAAATCCAAATACATCTTGGTGTTTCCGGGGTGTATCGAGTATGGTGAGTCATGGGCCTCTTGAAGTATTAACTTCCTGATCTCTTGGTTATTGGGCACATAGATTCGGTCCTCAAACCATAGGGTATCGTGCTCATCTTCACTAAAACCTTTGGCCTTTCCTTTGCTCATCTTCTCCTTTATCTCGGCAATCTCCTTGCCCTCCTTCTGAGCTTCCCGAATCTTGTCCAGCAATGTCGACTAGACCTCCATTGTTGCAACGGATCCTCTAGGAACAATCTCCAATCGAAGTTCCATGATATTCTCTGCTAACTCCTTCGGCAATCCCTTACTTTCAAGGATATTAGCATAACTCCTCCGGCTCAAAGCGTCTGCTACGACATTGGCCTTTCCTGGATGATAGTGTAGCTTCATGTCATAATCCTTTATGAGCTCCAACCATCTCCTCTGTCTAAGGTTCAGTTCCTTCTGGGTGAAAATGTACTTCAAACTCTTATGGTCCGTGTACACATCACAACGGTTTCCAATAAGGTAATGTCTCCAGGTCTTCAGTGCATGCACTACGGCTGCTAACTCCAAATCATGCATGGCATAGTTCAACTCATGAGGTTTTAGTTGTTGTGAGGCATACGAAACAACTCTCCCGTCCTGCATAAGCACACATCCAAGTCCTAAGCGTGAGGCATCGCAGTACACTTGGAACTCCTTATGTATATCTGGCAGTGTTAGCACTGGCGCTGTAGTTAAACATTTCTTCAACTCCTGGAAACTTGCCTTGGAATCTTCTGTCCATTTAAACTTAGTATCCTTCTTCAATAGTTCAGTCATTGGCTTTGCAATCTTGGAAAAACTCTCGATGAATCTCCGGTAGTATCCTGCGAGTCCAAGAAAACTGCGGATCTCACTAACTGAAGTGGGCCCCAACCATTCAGTGACTGACTGAATTTTGCTGGGGTCTACTGCTATACCTTCTCCCGATATAACATGTCCAAGGAACCCGACTTCCTTCAAACAAAATTTGCATTTGCTAAACTTAGCATACAACTGGTGTTCCCTGAGTTTCTCGAGAACTAAGTGCAAATGCTCCTTGTGCTCCTCCTCGTTCTTCGAGTATACCATAATATCATCAATCAACACCACAACAAACTTGTCCAAATACTCCATGAACACCTTGTTCATCATGCTCATGAAATAGGCAGGGGCGTTAGTTAGTCCAAATGACATGACCGTGTACTCGTATAATTCATATCGTGTTGTGAACGCTGTCTTCGGTATCTTCAACTGATGATACCCCGATCGCAAATCGATCTTCGGAAACACTTTAGCTCCTTGCAACTGATCAAACAGATCGTTGATCATCGGCAGTGGGTACTTGTTCTTAATCGTCACTTCATTTAATGCTCGATAATCAACAACCATCCTCAGGGATTTATCCTTCTTCTCAACCAAAAGTACTAGGGCTCCCCAAGGTGATGAACTTCTTAGGATGTATCCTTTCTCCAATAACTCCTTGATCTGTTTCTTAATTTCTTCCAGATCATTTGCGGGCATCCGATAGGGTCTCTTGGATATTGGTCCTGTACCTGGCAATGACTCTATCAAAAACTCAATGTCTCTATCCGGTGGCATGCCTGGTAACTCCTCTGGAAAAACATCCGGGTAATCCTTCACTACAGGCACTTCCTCCTGAACAACTCCCGTAAGGGCATTCACCTGACTCCTCCTAGGCACATGCCTAGACACATACTTAATACTTTTTCCTTCCGGGGTGGTGAGATAAATCGACTTACTAGCACAGTCAATGCTTCCTCCAAACTTTGACATCCAGTCCATACCCAATATCACATCTAATCCTTGTGACTCCAAGATAATTAGGTTGGATGGAAAAACATGTGTACCAATGGTTAAGGGTATCTGGTCACACCATCGGCTTGCCATAAACTCTGCTCCGGGTGAACTCACTAAAAGAGTGGTCCTAAGGGTTTGGGTTGGTAGCTTAAACTTATCCACGAATCCCCTTGATATGTATGAATGCGATGCAGCAGTATCGAAAAGAACAAGAGCGGTAAATGACTTAACCAAAAACTTAGCTATTACCGCGTCTGGCTGCTCTTCAACCTCCTCCACGTTAACGTGGTTCACTTGTCCTTTGTTGCATGCATTTGGCTTCTTCCCAGTGCTCCCATTTCCATTTCCATTCTTTCCTTCAGGGCACTTTGTGGCGTAGTGTCCAGTCTTCCCGCACTTGAAACAAGTAACATGACTTATGTCCCTTTTGGCGGGTGTGGCTGGGTTGGGGCGGTTATGATTATTGTTAGTTCCGTTCCCATTCCCGTTCTTAGATCCATTGTGGTTATGCGATCCTCCTCCAGTGTGGTTGTGACCTCCATGGTTATGAACAAGTCCTCCCGAGTTCGGGGTTAGGCGAGGCTTCTGCTGAGCTCCTGAGTTATACTTCCCTTGTCCATACATTCTCTTGTGGCTCTCAATATGCTACTGCTTCCCTTCAATCATAAGAGCCTTATCTACCAACTCCTGGTAGTTGTTGAAGGTTGCTACCATCAAATCATTCAACCCTTCCATAAACTTCTCCTGCTTTGCGGCATTTGTGGCCACATCATCAGGGGCGTAGCGAGATAACTTGCTAAACTCATCCACGTACTGAGCCACAGTACGGTTCCCCTGGCGTAAGTTGCGGAACTCCCGCTTCTTCATTTGCATAGCTCCAGTGGAGACATGGCATGTGCGGAAAGCTTGCTGAAACTGGTCCCAAGTGACATTGGCTATAGGAAAAGTGGTTGTGTAATTCTTCCACCATGAGGCTGCTGGTCCATCCAATTGATGTGTGGCAAAGCGCACTCTCTCAGCATCTGAGCAACCTGTGGTGGTCAACTCCCTTCCAATACGGCGTAGCCAATCGTCCATAACTATGGGCTCGGTGCTACTGGAAAACACCGGCGGCTGTAACCTTAGAAAATGGGCTAGGTTGTCCACGAGCGGCGAGTTGTTGTTGTTGTTGTTGTTGTTGTTGTTGCCCTGATTCTGAACTAGCAATTGCATTAACACGTTCTGCTGTTGGATCAACTGTGTGAGCTCCGGTGGGAAGGCAAAACTGGTGTCACGTCTCGGAGGCATCTGAGGGGTTTAGATGGAAGAGATCAGAATGGAAAAGAGGTCTAATGAGAAAACACTACCCATATGCACATGAGATAAACACACTCAATTCACTCAACCAATCAAGCAAGGGCATACAAACGATCTGGAACTATCGCACAAGTACTCAACTACTACTAAATACATGGGGGAATACTAGTAATATATGGTAGTCATCTAGAAATTTTGATCGGTGGAAGACTCCATGATGTCTGCTCCAGCTTCGTCTTCAAAGTCATCTTCACTAGGATCGGAATCGGTGTCGTCGATGATGATGCAGTTGTCCGGGCAAGTGGGATCTTCGTCCTCGTCTCGGTGCTGGTCCTCCCATGAATACTCCGATCTGCTTGACTAGGTCATCATTCTTCTCCAGTAGTGTCTTGATTTCCTCCTCATATCCATCGCGTGTAAACTTGAGTTCTTCCTCCAGTTCGATGATCCTAGTCTTCGCCTTCTTCAAGTCCATCATGTCCGCGCACATCTGGTTTTCCTGACGTCGGATGTGCTGGTTTAACTCCTGGATGAAAGCTGCAATGGATATATCCTTGCTGGTGTTGATTACTTCCCGTTGCTCGTCTCGGTGCCCACATATTTGGTAAATAGTGTCCTTAAGCTCCCTGTTGTAAACTTCTCCAATGGGTCCCATGGTAATGTGGGCTGCCATGCTCTTGCCTAGACTCCAGGTGGGTGCTTCGAAAGAAAACTCTATGGGTTTAGAAGTGAGCGAGAACGTCCTTCCTGGAACTTGTACTTGAATCATCCAGCACTCCTCTTCAGGTAAAGTGGCGTTGTAAGTCCCGGTGAAGCTTGGTATTCCAATGTTTAAGTACCTAGTGACTTCCTTCAAGTGGCGTCCAAAAGGGGTGTCTTCATCCGGTTGTGCAAACTTGTTCTTCATCTCCGTCATCCTCAGGAGTAGAAAATGGAGAGGAGTCAGAAATGAGTAGATAAGTGTGACCTAGGGTTTATCTTAGTGGTCGTGTCCTACACTCAGCGTGTGCTCTGATACTATCTTGTAGCGACCCGACCTCAGATGGTCAAGTCTCTGGGCTTCAGTGTCATCCCTGGATCGGTAATGCTGACACACACAGTACTCGAAGGATTTATAACATAGTAGCAATCACACACTTATTACATCGTGTCGGGGATGCTGATTCCACCAACACCTATGGGGACAGGGCCCCTTTCGGTTTGGCGGGGGGCGGAGGTCGCACAAAGAGCGGATCGAGGCGGTACACGCGAGCGGTTTTTACCCAGCTTCGGGCCGCACGGATGCGTAAAACCCTACTGTTGCTTGTTTGTGTGTATTGAATTCTTGCTCAGGAGCGACGGACGCTGCCAGACTGAGCGTGAGAGTGTTCCTGGTGTTGAATGAGCCGAACTGGCCGAACTAGCTGAACCCTTTCTACGTTGCGCCTGGGCCTCCTTTTATACTCTCAAGGGGTCACCGACGGGGGGCAACGTAGACAAGAAGGGTAAAAATGGAAAAGGATGCGGTAGGTGCAGCTACCGCTACTGTGGATACAGTGCACCCTACCTAACTCTGACGGCAGGGGACAAGGGCATTAAATGCCTGTCTGAGTTGCTTAAGCAGTGCAAAAAGTGACCGTTAGGAGCGCCACCGTTTGCCACAATGGCCTTCTCTTAATCTCCGCTTGCCACCTCGCACCCCTAGCTGCACAGCCCCCTGCCACATGTGCTTGGGAGAGTCCTAGAGCGACACGTTAGTAGGTGTGCTGGAGCGCAGGCACGAAGTGGGGGTTCCCCGCGGCAAGCTCCTTGCCGCGGTCGTCGTCTTGTCATGTTTGGGAGATTGTCGCTCACCGGGCCTTGCCGGGACGCAGGGCGCGTTGCGGCAAGCTTTCTTGGTATGCCTTGAGTGGCCTTCCCGGCAAGCTCCTCTTGCCGGGGTCTTGTCTCTTCCCGGCAAGCTCCTCTTGCCGGGGCCTGGGTTGGCCTTCCCGGCAAGCTCCTCTTGCCGGGGCCTTGGTTGGCCTTCCCGGCAAGCTCCTCTTGCCGAGGCCTTGGTTTGAGTACTTTGTTCTTGAATGGTCTTCAAGGGAGCCACGGAGGGTCTTGGCGGTCACCCGGCAAGCCTTGCCGCGGGATGCTGCGACTGCCCGTGCACAAGTTCGGGGTACTAGGGTACCCCTACTCTAGTACACCGACAGGAGCCCCCGGGCCTGGGCCATACACGGTGCCGAGCGCTGTTGGGCCAGGCCCAAAACAGTGCACGGGCACGCGCGACCTAGGTCACGCCGCATATCTCTCCGCTCCCACCGCGCACGCCCAGAACGGCACGCGTCAAACGCGGCGTCGTGGGTGAAATCGGGGGAGGTTGTTTACTTGGAAGGCCGAAACGTCCGCCCCGTCCCTCTTTATAAGCAGAGGAAACAGGGGCATCTCCTCCATCTTCGTCATTCGCTGTTGCAATCTCAGAAACCTCCGCCGCCCTCCTCCGCTTCCAAAGTCGAAAGAGAGCAGCGCTCCGCTCCCGTCGCCGCCGCCACTACCAGCGCCGTCGATCTCCCCCCACCGCCTTCGCCATGGCTCCGAAGCCCGGAAAGGGGAAGGCCACGAAAGCTGTGAAGTCGACCGAAGCGCAGCAGCTTGAGGCGCTGCGGAAAGAGCGGGCCACCTTCCTCCCCGAGCTCTCCGCAAAGGATCTGAGGGAGTGGTACTATCTCTTCTGGTCGACGGAGACGCGGGCGCATCCGCGCACGAAGGTACTCTCCGCCGTCGCCTCGCAAGCAGCTCCAGTTGGCGGGTATCCTTTCTTTGCCGTGGACGATTCTTGGCACTCGCAGCCCCCAGCGATACTGGCTCGCCGGGGCCCAGGTGCCGTCTGTTTTCTTCTTCTCTTGTCGCTGCCAGTCATGTCATGGGAACACTTTATTAGAGGCGCGACAAGTTATTTTTGTAATATAGCTCTATCTTAGGCAAAAAATTGCTGTGTTACTTCCTTTACTCGACTCTTGGCTTTGTATGGTTCTGCCCTACGATTTCTAGGGAAACTTGCCGGCGCAGGTACCCTTGCCGCGAGCGCCGAGTGTGGAACTTCAGCAGCCTGCTGGCGGGGTCGCTACCGACAACCAACCTTGTCGCAACTAGTTGCAGCTCACTTAAGTTGTTGAGCGGACTCGAAACAACGTAAGGGCGCTAGCGGCTCACTTAAGTTGCTGAGCGGACTCGAAGCAAAGTAAGGGCGCTAGCAGCTCACTTAAGTTGTTGAGCGGACTCGAAACAAAGTAAAGGCGCAATTAGCTACGAGTTGGTTCCTCCGCGCACATGTTTTCCATACAAAGCACGGTCGTTCAAGGAAAATAACTCGAAAACTTAAAAAAATGATTGCTCAAGCTTTGGCAACTTAGCTTTTTTGTCGTCTGCTTCCCGGCAAGGAGAAACTTTCTTGAACGGCCTGGTCCACACCATTATCTTATCCTCCCTCCCCGGTAAACCTTGTGGGCGAGGGAACCTTCCTTCTTTTGAGAAAGAAACAGAGAAACAAAGTAATGATATGGAGCCTTGGGCTCGTTATTGCTTACCGGGGTCTAGTGCTGCACAAAGTGTCAGATAACATATGCGAAAAAGGATTATAGCATAAAAAACTGACAAGATGTGCGGGGCACATGAGCTTTACTGGTGCACGGGGTCTGCGCCCGGCTGTGTACAAAGGATTACATGCAACAGCGGGAAGACTTGTACAAAAGGTGGTTGCCGGAAAAGCTTCCGGCAACCGCGCCTTACGGGTAAAACTTACGAAGATGTTCAATGTTCCAGGAGTTGCTCACCGGAATGCCATCTTCAGTCTCAAGGCAGACAGCGCCGGGCCTAGTGACTCGTTTCACCCGATAAGGGCCTTCCCACTTCGGCGTCAACTTGTTGGAATTCTTGGCGGACTGAACACGCCGAAGAACAAGGTCGCCTTCCTCGAAGCTCCTGGCTTTAACTTTGCGGCTATGGTAGCGACGCAAAGCTTGCTGGTAGCGAGCGGCTCGCACAGCAGCCTGGAGACGGTCTTCCTCAAGGAGCAGCGCGTCATCTTGTCGCAGCTGCTCTTGCTCAAGCTCATCATAAGCGAGCACTCGAGGTGACCCGTAAACGAGTTCCGTGGGGAGAACTGCCTCTGCTCCATAGACTAGAGCAAAGGGTGTCTGGCCAGTGGCTCGATTTGGCGTCGTCCTGATCGACCAAAGAACCACCGGGAGCTCCTCGATCCAGTTTCTTCCGCACTTGTGCAGCCTGTCGAAAGTTCTGGTCTTGAGGCCTCGCAGCACTTCAGCATTTGCCCTCTCCGCTTGACCGTTGCTTCTCGGGTGAGCAACAGAAGCGAAGCAGACCTTGGCGCCAAGATCTTGGACATACTGCATGAAGATGCGGCTCGTAAATTGCGTGCCGTTGTCGGTGATGATCCTGTTAGGAACCCCGAAACGGCAAACAATCGACCTAAAGAACTTGACTGCTGACTGTGCTGTCACCTTCCTCACTGGTTCCACTTCTGGCCACTTTGTGAACTTGTCGATTGCAACGTACAAGAACTCAAAGCCCCCGACAGCTCGGGGGAAGGGGCCGAGGATGTCGAGCCCCCAGACCGAAAATGGCCAGGATAAAGGGATCGTCTGGAGAGCTTGAGTTGGCTGGTGTATCTGCTTGGAATGGAACTGGCACGCTTCACACTTGGTTACTTGTGCAGTTGCATCCTGGAGGGCTGTCGGCCAGAAGAAGCCTTGTCGGAATGCTTTGCCGACAAGCGCTCTTGCGCCAATGTGGTGACCACATATGCCTCCATGTATCTCTGCCAACAGCTGTTGTCCATCTTCCCGGCGAATGCACTTCAATTTCACACCGTTGAGTCTTATTCTGTACAGTGTGTTGTCGACAAACTTGTACATACTTGACTGCCGGGCTACTCTTTCAGCTTCTTCTTGCTCTTCGGGAAGCTCTCCTGTCTGAAGGAAATGGACAATCTGCTGTGCCCATGCTGGAGCTTGTGGCTCGACAACAAGGACTAAAGGCGTATCTGTTGCTGCGGGAACATCCGCTTCTACGGCAGGAACCTGCGGCTCTGCCGGAGCGTGATATTCCCCGGCAAGCTCGCCGGAGCAAAACTTGTCGGGAGCGTCTGCTTCAACGGAACAAACCAAGAGGTTCGCCTGAGCAGACTGCTCCTCAGCACTCTTGGCGTCGATCTTGGGGACCTTCTTGGTGGCGGCTTCGGGAAGCTCTGCCGGAAAGTAGTCACCAGAAACCAACTTCCTCTTCTTATTCTGCCCAGTTGATGGTGTCACGGATGGTTGAGTCAGCTTGAGCACAAAGATCCCTGGTTCCACAGGTGACTTTAGTGCAGCGCACTTTGACAGGCCATCAGCAATGTCGTTCTGAGCTCGCGGAACGTGTTCCATTTGCAGGCCATCAAAGTGTGCTTCTAGCTTTCTCACTTCATCAACATAAGCTTCCATCAATGGACTCTGGTAGTTCTTGTTCACTTGGCGGACGACAAGTTGCGAGTCATCCCTTACAATGAGTTTCTTGATCCCAAGGTCGGCTGCGATTCTGAGGCCGGCAAGCAAACGCTCATACTCTGCAGTATTGTTCGTTGCTTGCTCCTTGGGAAAGTGCATCTGGACTACGTACTTGAGGTGCTCTCCGGTGGGTGCGATAAGCAGCACACCAGCACCGGCGCCTTGCAGCGAGAAGGCACCATCAAAGTACATCAGCCACTCTTTGCTTGTCTCCTTGATGGGGATGCTCGTCTCTGGAATTTCTTCATCAGGAGTTGGCGTCCACTCTGCTATGAACTCTGCCAATGCCCTGCTTTGGATCGTTGCAGTGCTCTCAAACTTGAGGCCAAAGCTTGACAGTTCCAATGCCCACTCGACAATCCTGCCTGTTGCTTCTGTATTCTGCAGTATCCTCTTCAGCGGAAAGTGAGTGACAACTGTGATCTCGTGTGCCTGGAAGTAATGGCGCAGCTTTCTCGAGGCCATGAGAAGGCCGAAAAGCAATTTTGGCACACCAGAGTACCTCGACCTAGCCCCCTGGAGAAGGGAGCTGACAAAGTAAACTGGGCGCTGCACCATCTTCTTCTGCACCTCCTTGCATGTCTGCGCAGATTCAACTTTGTCGGGACCAGAGCTTGTCGGAGAAGCCCCCTGCTTGTCGCTGGATTCACTTGCCGCGGTTGCTGGCTCATCGTCCGCCTCCCTCTCCGCTACTAACGCAACACTAACCACTTGATTGGTTGCCGCTAGGTACAGCAGCAACTTCTCTTGCGGCTTAGGTGCGACAAGTATTGGAGTGGAGGACAGGTACCTCTTCAAGTCCTGCAGTGTGGCCTCCGCTTCCGGAGTCCATTTCATTGGACCTGCCTTTTTCAATATTTTGAAAAATGGCAGGGCGCGCTCAGCAGACATAGATATAAACCTGCTGAGAGCAGCCACGCAACCGGCAAGCCTTCGCACATCTTTGACGCGCTTCGGTGCTTCAATCTGCTCGATGGCCTTGATCTTGTCGGGGTTGGCTTCAATTCCCCGCTGAGACACAAAGAACCCGAGAAGCTTGCCGGAAGGGACTCCAAACACGCACTTCTCGGGATTGAGCTTGAGGTTGATCTTGCGTAGATTTGCAAAAGTTTCATCTAAATCTTGGATCAGGGTAGCCTTGTCCTTGCTCTTGACCACTATATCATCCATGTAGGCTTCCACATTTCTGTGTATCTTTGTCTCAAAAGCGACATGGACTACCCTTGCAAATGTTGAACCAGCATTCTTCAACCCAAAGGGCATCCGTATAAAACAGTATGTGCCGCAAGGGGTGATAAATGCGGTTTTTTCCTCATCTTCTTCTGCCATGAAGATCTGATGGTATCCTGAGTATGCATCAAGAAATGAAAGCAAATCACATCCAGCTGTGGAGTCAACAATCTGGTCAATGCGCGGCAAGGGAAATGGATCTTTGGGACAAGCTTTGTTGACATCAGTGAAGTCTATACAAAGCCTCCATTTCCCGTTCGCCTTGCGCACGACTACAGGATTGGCCAACCACGTGGGATGGAGCACTCCTCTGACAAGGCCTGCTGCTTCCAATTTCCTGATCTCTTCTGCAATGAACTCTTGGCGCTCCACCGCTTGCTTCCTGACTCTCTGCTTGACGGGCCGCGCATGAGGACAGACGGCAAGGTGGTGCTCAATTACTTTCCTGGGAACACCGGGGATATCAGACGGTTGCCATGCAAACACGTCGACATTCGCCCGCAGGAAAGCAACGAGCACGCTTTCCTATTTGGGGTCAAGCGTGGCACTGATGGTGAAGGTACCACCAGGGCCGTCCTTCTTGGCGGGCACCTTCTTGGTCTCGGGTGGAGCTGCCATCGTCTTCTTGCACTTGCCGGTGGAGCTCGATGGTGCGTCCTCGACGGTAGCGCAGCACTCCGAAGAGGTGCGCTTGCCGGAGTGGGCACCAGAGCTCTTGCCGGACTTTGTCTTCTTCTTCCCCCCGGGAGCTTCAGCGGCAAGTATGTTGTGATCAGTTGCGGCTGCTGCTTCCCGGTAGATTCTGTCGGCGCAGATAAGGGCGTCCTTCTTGTCGCCGGGGACAGAGATGACACTTATCGGGCCTGGCATCTTGAGCATGTTGTATGCATAGTGAGAGGCTGCCATAAACTTGGCGAGCGCTGGACGGCCAAGGATCCCATTGTAGGGCAATGGAAAATCGGCAACGTCAAATGTGACCCTCTCAGTTCTGAAATTCATCTCGCTGCCAAATGTGACCGGCAGCGTGATCTTTCCCTTCGGCTTGCTTCTTCCCAGGCTGATTCCTTGGAATGTGCCGGTCTCCTCGAGCTCGCTGTCAGGGATCTGGAGTTTCTGAAGGACCGCGGAGGAGATCAGATTCAAGCCGGCCCCGCCGTCAACTAGCATCTTCGTGACCTGGAGGTTGCGGATAGTTGGTGAAACCAACATCGGCAAGCACCCGACCGCAGTTACGCGATCAGGGTGATCCTCAATGTCGAAGATGATAGGCGTGCTGGACCATTTCAGAGGCTTGCGTGACTCTAAGGATGGCTCTGCTGCATTCACTTCCCGCATCCACTGCTTGAGTTGGCGGTGCGAAATATGCAGAGAAGCACCACCGTCAACGCACAGGACCTCTGTGGCTTCCTGAAATTCCTGCTCGTCGGCCTCGTCATCATCCATGTCTTCGTCATCGTCATCATCTTCATCCTTGTCACGGCCGCGGGGAGGTCTATCTCCTTGCCGCTTCTTGGCCTTGCCGCGGCATCCTCCTCGGCCGAGACGTTTCTTGCCGGATCCACCAGCACCTTCCTGGGCCATCTCCTTGTCGCGCCGCTCATACTCAGCTTTCTGTAGCTCAACGAGCTGCTCAACCTTCTTGCAATTCTGGAGATCGTGGCCCCTGGTGCGGTGGATCTTACAATACTGCTTGCCGGAGCCGTCCTTCTTGTCGGCGGCCGCCACAGGCTGGGCCTCCTTGTCTGAGCCACCAGCTTTAGCTTCCTTGGCGCCACCTCCGTTGCCGGTCTGCTCGACAGCTAGCACCTCCTTGCCCTTCCTCCTTCTGTTGTTCCACCGTCGGCCTTTCCTTGTCGGGGCGGCATCCTCACTGTTAGATCCTCCTGCTCCTGTATCCTCTCCTGGGAGCCTCCTCCCCTCTTCAGCGCGTGCACACTTGTCGGCCAGGGCATAAAGCTCACTGACGTCTCTGATCTTGCACATCGCCATCTCCTCCCTCATCCTTCGGTTTCGCACATTCTGATGGAACGCGCTAATGATCGCGGCGGGGTGGACATCTGGGATGTTGTGCTGTACACGGCTGAATCTCTGAATGTACTTGCGCAGTGGCTCTCCTTCCTTCTGGGCGAGCAGATGAAGATCGCTTTCTTGGCCATGCGGTTTGTGGCCGCCTGTAAAGGCGCCGACAAACTGATGGCATAGATCAGCCCAGGAGGATATGGAGTTGTCCGGCAAGTGCATGAGCCAGGATCTGACATTGGGCTGGAGTACCAGCGGGAAGTAGTTGGCAAGGATCTTGTCGTCCCGTCCCCCGGCAGCCTGCACCGCGATGGTGTAGATGCTGAGAAACTCCGACGGATGCGTCTTGCCGTCGTACTTCTATGGTACGTCTGGTTTGAAATTCCTTGTGCTGGGCCACTGGACTTGCCGCAGCTCACGGGTGAATGCAGGACAACCTACCGCGTACGGCAGATCGCTTGGTTCCCCTGGCGCATGCATGTCAACAGAGGGCCCAGCGCGCTTGTCGGATTGACGTCGCGCTTCTCTTCGGCGCTCGATGCGGGTTCAGGCGTCTTCTTGTTGTCGTTCATGGAGAACTTAGCGCTGGTCGCGACGAGCTCGTGGGTCCGACGACGCGGTGGAGCCGCTGTCGGGGTGGACCCGGCGAGTCGGTGACTTTGGCCTTCATAGTGGAGAGTGCATGGAAGTCACACCTCCCCCGGGCTTGTTGCCATCGGCTCGCGTCCGGCTGTCCTGCCACGGCAGCGAGGCGCTTGGTTGCCGCGCAGTGTCGCCGTTGGCGAAACCGATGAGGCTCTGGATAGCGGCCCTCCATTCGTCGGTCTTGTCCGCCGTCGGAGGATAATCCAGGAGTAGCTGGGCCCGTGCCAAGGCTTCCGCCGGCGTGGTGGGCGGCAGCGGTGAACGGTGCGAGGAGCTGGACATGCTCGGACTCCTAACCAAGTTAGAAGGAGCAGTGTTCCGTCCAGGCGACTGCACCTCTCTGGGGCCAGCATGCTGGCGTGCATGCTGGTCTTGAACGCCACGCGAACCACCAGCTTGATCTTGGGCCAGCGGACGTATGGTGCTGCGAACGCTACGACGCTGCTGGTCCCGCGCCTCTTGAGATGGGCGCGGTGGGCGTATGGACGCCGAGGTCTGTGCGGCCTTGTCCTTGGACTTGGCAGCGCTGTGGGCACCCTCGTCGATGTCCATTCTTCCACCGGCGTCCACTCCACCGTCCGCCTGCTCCGGAGGCGGTGGAAGCGACGCAGACGGGGCTGTTGCCCCCGAAGCCTTCTTCTTCGGTGGCATGTCGGTGAAGACGATGAAGATTTAGCTCGCGTGCACGCCGGATCGGGTTCGCACGATCTCGACGCCCCCTACCTGGCGCGCCAGAGATGTCGGGGATGCTGATTCCACCAACACCTATGGGGACAGGGCCCCTTTCGGTTCGACGGGGGGCGGAGGTCGCACAAAGAGCGGATCGAGGCGGTACACGCGAGCGGTTTTTACCCAGCTTCGGGCCGCACGGATGCGTAAAACCCTACTGCTGCTTGTTTGTGTGTATTGAATTCTTGCTCGGGAGCGACGGACACTACCAGACTGAGCGTGAGAGTGTTCCTGGTGTTGAATGAGCCGAACTGGCCGAACTAGCTGAACCCTTTCTACGTTGCGCCTAGGCCTCCTTTTATACTCTCAAGGGGTCACCGACAGGGGGCAACGTAGACAAGAAGGGTAAAAATGGAAAAGGATGCAGTAGGTGCAGCTACCGCTACTGTGGATACAGTGCACCCTACCTAACTCTGATGGCAGGGGACAAGGGCATTAAATGCATGTCTGAGTTGCTTAAACAGTGCAAAAAGTGACCGTTAGGAGCGCCACCGTTTGCCACGATGGCCTTCTCTTAATCTCCGCTTGCCACCTCGCACCCCTAGCTGCACAACCCCCTGCCACGTGTGCTTGGGAGAGTCCTAGAGCGACACGTTAGCAGGTGTGCTAGAGCGCAGGCACGAAGTGGGGGTTCCCCGCGGCAAGCTCCTTGCCGCGGTCGTCGTCTTGTCGTGTTTGGGAGCTTGTCGCTCACCGGGCCTTGCCGGGACGCAGGGCGCGTCGCGGCAAGCTTTCTTGGTATGCCTTGAGTGGCCTTCCCGGCAAGCTCCTCTTGCCGGGGTCTTGTCTCTTCCCGGCAAGCTCCTCTTGCCGGGGCCTGGGTTGGCCTTCCCGGCAAGCTCCTCTTGCCGGGGCCTTGGTTGGCCTTCCCGGCAAGCTCCTCTTGCCGGGGCCTTGGTTTGAGTACTTTGTTCTTGAATGGTCTTCAAGGGAGCCACGGAGGGTCTTGGCGGTCACCCGGCAATCCTTGCCGCGGGATGCTGCGACTGCCCGTGCACAAGTTCGGGGTACTAGGGTACCCCTACTCTAGTACACCGACACATCGAATGTCTCAAGAGAGAACTTATTACAATAATATGGCCTAAGGCCATCTAATACATAACAACGGAAGGCTTGGAAGATAAAGTGAGTCCATCAACTCCAACGGCATAGCTGAGCTGCACGGCAACGACCTAACGAACCTTACTCCTCGTTTGAAAAGTCTGCAACATAATACGTTGCAGCCTGAAAATGGGTCAGCACATGGAATATGCTGGCAATATAACACAGTAGAGCAAGAACAGAATAATGCTATCACTACATGCATATATGGCTGGTGGAAAGCTCTATGGTTATACTTTTGCGAAAAGCCAAATTTTCCCTACAACAAAGGAATAGATTTTAATTTAACTATCATGGTAGTTGAAACATCATTGAGAAGGTTCCTCCAACTCAATCCCAATTAAAGTGATTAATAACCCAACAATATTAATGAAACATGATGAGATACGTTTGATAACCCAAGTACTAGATACTCAAGAATTGTCCATAACCAGGGACACGGCTAACCATGATTAGATTGTACACTCTGCAGAGGTTTGCGCACTTTTCCCCACAAGACTCGATCTCCTCCATTGGTTTTCTCGCACTACAGGGTGTTTGAGAAACAGATAACTGAGACACAGTCTTTCAGAAACATTAACTCTCTACTCCGGACAGACCATATCAAACCTACATCCCACTACCTGCTGATCTGCCTCTTCAAGAGCTTCACGTAACTTACTCAACTATGCTAGAGCCCATAATAGCTTGTGGCTGCACACGGAAGTTTCTAGCATGAATCATCTCAGTTCCCTTTGAGCCTGGGTGGCGGTCCATAGGAAGATCACATGGGTACTCCGGGATTTCCAAAAAAATACAGGCAACACTGGGTACTCCAGGTGCCTCAATCCACCCAGATGTTAATTTAAGTTAACACCTTAAGTTGAACCATTAATTAAAAGTTCAGATCTGTCATGGATTTCACTCAAACCCAAACCACGTCTACGAGCATAGCATACCAACTCCCAAGGGTTTGAATATAACAGGGCAATAGGTTCTACCTCATCAACTACTTCCCAATCCACAAGTTAATGACATCCTAATCATGCAATGTTTGAGGATTGCAACTAATGCATAAAAACTAGGTGATAAAGGGGTATGATCAAAGTGTTACTTGCCTTGCCGACGATCTGCGAATCCTAGAGACTCGTAGAAACACGCTTCACACTCCGAGAATTCTATCGCAAGCAAACAATAGCATACATAAGTAACAAGCAACGATGCACAAGCAAAACTCAAATAAAAGAGGTTGACCAGAAAGTTCAAATTAAGAACTCCGGTACGCAAAAATAATCAAATCAAACAGAGCAATGAAACTCAAACGGCGAAAGAAAGAAGCTTCATTTACTAATCTGAAACTAGGTCAAATTTTAGAGTAGAAAAATCTTGTTTGAGTTAGTTAAACAGAAAGAGGGTTTCGAGATGAAACTCCAGGCGCTTGAATCGCTTGATTCTGACTAACGAGCGAAAGAAAAATAGAAACTAAGACCGGATCAGAAATCGTGATCAGAGAAAATCGTGGAATAAATCCGATAAAAGAAAACTAACGAACAGACTAACGAACGAGCGTTCGTTAGCTGTATCTAACGGGCGAAGAACCATTCGTTAAAACGAACGTTCAGACGAACGTCCACTAACTAGAAGAACCGAGAAAAACCGGCAAAACCGGAAAAAAACGGATCTAGGGTTTCTAAAAAAACCGGACGGTTTTTATAAAAAAACCGACGGCGAAGTCCGGCGGCTACCTCCGGCGAGAGGTTCGGCGAGGCGAGGTGCGGGCGGCGGGGCGGCGGCTCGCGGGGGCGAC